>NC_059209.1:38113875-38136375 GCF_020615455.1 Coregonus clupeaformis | reverse complement strand
ATGCTGCAGTAGTTTATGTGTCGGGGGGCTGGGGTTAGTTGGTTATACCTGGAGTACTTCTCCTGTCTTATCCAGTGTCCTGTGTGAATTTAAGTATGCTCTCTCTAATTCTCTCGTTCTCTCTTTCTCTCTGAGAACCTGAGCCCTAGGACCATACGTCAGGACTACCGGGCATGCTGACACCTTGCTGTCCCCAGTCCGCCTGGCCTTGCTGCTATTCCAGTTTCAACTGTTCTGCCTGCGGTTACGAAACCCCTACCTGTCCCAGACCTGCTGTTTTCAACTCTTAATGATCGGCTATGAAAAGCCAACTGAGAGACCTGAGCCCTAGGACCATACGTCGGGACTACCGGCCGTGGTGACTCCTTGCTGTCCCCAGTCCGCCTGGCCTTGCTGCTATTCCAGTTTCAACTGTTCTGCCTGCGGTTATGGAACCCCTACCTGTCCCAGACCTGCTGTTTTCAACTCTTAATGATCGGCTATGAAAAGCCAACTGAGATTTATTCCTGATTATTATTTGACCATGCTTGTCACTTATGAACATTTTTGAACATCTTGGCATGGTTCTGTTATAATCTCCACCCGGCACAGCCAGAAGAGGACTGGCCACCCCTCATAGCCTGGTTCCTCTCTAGGTTTCTTCCTAGGTTTTGGCCTTTCTAGGGAGTTTTTCCTAGCCACCGTGCTTCTACACCTGCATTACTAGCTGTTTGGGGTTTTAGGCTGGGTTTCTGTACAGCACTTCGAGATATTAGCTGATGTAAGAAGGGCTATATAAAATAAAATTGATTGATTGATTGTTCTCCTCTGATATCCCTCTCTTTCCCTCCCTCTGTTCTCCTCTGATATCCCTCTCTTTCCCTCCCTCTGTTCTCCTCTGATATCCCTCTCTTTCCCTCTCTTTCCCTCCCTCTGTTCTCCTCTGATATCCCTCTCTTTCCCTCTCTTTCCCTCCCTCTGTTCTCCTCTGATATCCCTCTCTTTCCCTCTCTTCTCCTCCCTCTGTTCTCCTCTGATATCCCTCTCTTCTCCTCCCTCTGTTCTCCTCTGATATCCCTCTCTTTCCCTCTCTTCTCCTCCCTCTGTTCTCCTCTGATATCCCTCTCTTCTCCTCCCTCTGTTCTCCTCTGATATCCCTCTCTTTCCCTCCCTCTGTTCTCCTCTGACATCCCTCTCTTTCCCTCTCTTTCCCTCCCTCTGTTCTCCTCTGATATCCCTATCTTTCCCTCTCTTCTCCTCCCTCTGTTCTCCTCTGATATCCCTCTCTTTCCCTCTCTTCTCCTCCCTCTGTTCTCCTCTGATATCCCTCTCTTCTCCTCCCTCTGTTCTCCTCTGATATCCCTGTTTTTCCCTCTCTTTCCCTCCCTCTGTTCTCCTCTGATATCCCTCTCTTTCCCTCCCTCTGTTCTCCTCTGATATCCCTCTCTTCCTCTCTTCTCCTCCCTCTGTTCTCCTCTGATATCCCTCTCTTTCCCTCCCTCTGTTCTCCTCTGATATCCCTCTCTTTCCCTCTCTTCTCCTCCCTCTGTTCTCCTCTGATATCCCTCTCTTTCCCTCTCTTTCCCTCCCTCTGTTCTCCTCTGATATCCCTCTCTTTCCCTCCCTCTGTTCTCCTCTGATATCCCTCTCTTTCCCTCTCTTTCCCTCCCTCTGTTCTCCTCTGATATCCCTCTCTTTCCCTCTCTTTCCCTCCCTCTGTTCTCCTCTGATATCCCTCTCTTTCCCTCTCTTCTCCTCCCTCTGTTCTCCTCTGATATCCCTCTCTTCTCCTCCCTCTGTTCTCCTCTGATATCCCTCTCTTTCCCTCTCTTCTCCTCCCTCTGTTCTCCTCTGATATCCCTCTCTTCTCCTCCCTCTGTTCTCCTCTCTGATATCCCTCTCTTTCCCCTCCCTCTCGTTCTCCTCTGACATCCCTCTCTTTCCCTCTCTTTCCCTCCCTCTGTTCTCCTCTGATATCCCTATCTTTCCCTCTCTTCTCCTCCCCTCTGTTCTCCTCTGATATCCCTCTCTTTCCCCTCTCTTCTCCTCCCTCTGTTCTCCTCTGATATCCCTCTCTTCTCCTCCCTCTGTTCTCCTCTGATATCCCTGTTTTTCCCTCTCTTTCTCTCCCTCTGTTCTCCTCTGATATCCCTCTCTTTCCCTCCCTCTGTTCTCCTCTGATATCCCTCTCTTTCCCTCCCTCTGTTCTCCTCTGATATCCCTCTCTTCCTCTCTTCTCCTCCCTCTGTTCTCCTCTGATATCCCTCTCTTTCCCTCCCTCTGTTCTCCTCTGATATCCCTCTCTTTCCCTCTCTTCTCCTCCCTCTGTTCTCCTCTGATATCCCTCTCTTCTCCTCCCTCTGTTCTCCTCTGATATCCCTCTCTTTCCCTCTCTTCTCCTCCCTCTGTTCTCCTCTGATATCCCTATCTTCTCCTCCCTCTGTTCTCCTCTGATATCCCTCTCTTTCCCTCCCTCTGTTCTCCTCTGATATCCCTCTCTTTCCCTCTCTTCTCTTCCCTCTGTTCTCCTCTGATATCCCTCTCTTTCCCTCTCTTCTCCTCCCTCTGTTCTCCTCTGATATCCCTCTCTTCTCCTCCCTCTGTTCTCCTCTGATATCCCTCTCTTTCCCTTTCTTCTCCTCCCCCTCTCTCCTCCCCCTCTCTCCTCCCCCTCCACTCCTCCCTCTCCTTTCCTCATTCCGCTAGTTTAATCACGTACAGAGAACACCCCTGGGAGCGGCAGCAAACAACAAGGACCCCTTTTCTGAAAGAGTGAGAGAGCGATTTCTTTCACCACGTCAACGCTGCTCCTAGCTCTCTGAAGACCTGCCCATCAGACAGAGCACTGCTGATGCCTTATCCAGAGACAACATGGCCTCCTGGCGAGGCTAGGATAACGTAGCGGCTAGCGTAGCAGGACTCTGCTGACTGTACCTGGGCCTAAAACAATACAGTAACTGGATGGAGCTTTAGTTACCGCTGCTAGGCTAGCTACCTCTTCTGTCGTCAGCCCTAAAAGGTCCAACACGAATAAAATGGTGCTTTATTACTGCATCTTGAACGTTCGTTAACTTTTAAAACACGTTTCAAATGGGCTCACTGATCCTTAGGAGCTTGACAGCCAACCAAGAGTCAAAAAGACGAAACAACCATGTTTTTGATAGGAACGCTTTGTTCAAAACACTACAAAACACTCCCATCTGCTGAGAATGGAAAATATCCTAAAATGACAAGTTGTCAACAGCAGATCAGCAAGGGAATAATTGAATGGGACTATGCCTAGTAGGACAAGGCTTTTTCACTTTCCAACCTTTCACCCGTCTGTATAAATCATTAGGTAAAATGCCAGTATTTCTGATCAAATAACATCGATTTTATGATCTAGAGGAGTTATTCTCAATCAGAAGGTGAAATAACGTTCTGGTGTTTCATTGCCATGTCAGAGAGAGGCACGTCCATGTACTGCCTGTCTGGCTGTTCAAAGGGAAATTCCCCCTCAAATTAAATACTTCCGCTAAATGTGAACGTTTAAAACCAAACGCCATCCCTTCAGCTGTCTGCAATTATTCCCGAGGAGAGGAGAGCCAATTAATTGATTAAAAGAACTCAAACACTACAGGAACAATTTAAACATTATTAGAAAAGCGGCAGGCTCCATTTGGCATGATATTTAACCTCCTTCCCCCGATGAGATGCTAATGCAGAAACGTGATCTGAGGGATTTGAACCTGAGGGAAAACACAGAAGAATGCCAATGATTCTGAGAGAGGAGCGAGAGAGAGAGAGAGAGAGAGGGTAAGATTATAGAGCGTATCTGGTTGTGAATAGTCATATCATACAATGTATTATGTCTAAAACATTAGTGACCCCAGACGGCAGTTAGCAGTTACAGGACACTCTCCATCCCTTACCCCCGTCCCACACACCCCCCTCCCCGTACCACACCCCCCTCCCCGTACCGTACCACACCCTCCTCCCCTCCCCGTACCGTACCACACCCCCCCTCCCCTCCCGTACCACACCCCTCCCCTCCCGTACCGTACCACACCCCCCTCCCCTCCCTCCCCGTACCACACCCCCCTCCCTCCCTCCCCGTGCCGTACCACACCCCCCTCCCCTCCCCTACCACACCCCCCCTCCCCTCCCCGTACCGTACCACACCCCTCCCCTCCCCTCCGTACCACACCCCCCTCCCTCCCCTCGTACCACACCCCCTCCCTCCCCGTACCACACCCTCCCCTCCCGTACCACACCCCCCTCCCCTCCCCGTACCACACCCCCTCCCCTCCCGTACCACACCCCCCTCCCTCCCCCCCCGTACCACACCCCCTCCCTCCCTCACGTACCACACCCCCCCCCCCTCCCCTCCCGTACCACACCCCTCCCTCCCCTCCCGTACCACACCCCCTCCCCCTCACCGTACCACACCCCCCCCTCCCCGTACCACACCCCCCTCCCTCCCTCCCCGTACCACACCCCCCCTCCTCCCCTGCACCACACCCCCCTCCCCCTCCCTCCCACCCCCTCCCTCCCCTCCCGTACCACACCCCCTCCCCTCCCCGTACCACACCCCCTCCCTCCCTCCCCTCCCGTACCACACCCCCCTCCTCCCCGTCCGTACCACACCCCCTCCTCCCTCCTCCCCTACCGCACCCCCCCCTCCCTCCCCTCCCCGTACCACACCCCCCTCCCCCCCGTACCACACCCCCCTCCCCTCCCCGTACCACACCCCTCCTCCCCGCATCACCACACCCCCTCCCCTCCCTACCGTACCACACCCCCTCCCTCCTCCCGTACCACACCCCCTCCCTCCCTCCCTGTACCACACCCCCCTCCCTCCCGTACCACACCCCCCTCCCCTCCCCTACCACACCCCCTCCCCCCTCCCGTACCACACCCCCCTCCCTCCCCCTCCCGTACCACACCCTCCCTCCCCTCCCGCACCACACCCCCCTCCCCTCCCCGTGCCGTACCACACCCCCTCCCCTCCCCCTCCCGTACCACACCCCCTCCCTCCCCTCCCGTACCACACCCCCTCCCTCCCCGTACCGTACCACACCCCCTCCCCTCCCCTCCCGTACCACACCCCCCTCCCTCCCCTCGTACCACACCCCCTCCCCCTCCCCGTACCACACCCTCCCCTCCCCTCCCGTACCACACCCCCCTCCCCTCCCCGTACCACACCCCCCTCCCCTCCCCGTACCACACCCTCCCTCCCCTCCCGTACCACACCCCCCTCCCCCCGCACCACACCCCTCCCCTCCCCTCCCGTACCACACCCCCCCTCCCTCCCCTCCCCGTACCACACCCCCTCCCTCCCCTCCCGTACCACACCCCCCTCCCCTCCCGTACCACACCCCCTCCCCTCCCGTACCACACCCCCCTCCCTCCCCGTACCACACCCCCCTCCCTCCCTCCCGTACCACACCCCTCCCGTACCACACCCCCTCCCTCCCCTCCCCCGTACCACACCCCTCCTCCCTCCCCGTACCACACCCCCCCCTCCCCGTACCACACCCCCTCCCCTCCCCGTACCACACCCCCTCCCTCCCTCGTACCACACCCCCTCCCCGTACCACACCCCCCTCCTCCCTCCCGTACCACACCCCCTCCCTCCCCTCCCGTACCCACACCCCCTCCCTCCGTACCACACCCCTCCCCTCCCTGTACCACACCCCCCTCCCATTACCCACACCCCCTCCCTCCCTCTCCCGTACCACACCCCCCTCCCATTACACACCCCCTCCCCGTACCACACCCCCCCTCCCCGTACCACACCCCCCCTCCCCTCCCCGTACACACCCCCCCTCCCGTACCCACACCCCCTCCCTCCCTCCCGTACCACACCCCCTCCCCTCCCCATACCACCCCCCCTCCCCTCCCGTAAATGCATAACTGCTAACATAACTATATATTATTTTTTGTCTTTAGAAATTCAATTCTAGCACATTATCTGAAAGAATGCCCACAATATTCCAACCCTCCACACACACACACACACACTCCCTCCCTGGTGTTCCTACCTTGAACGTGACAGAGGCCTTGATGCAGTAGAAGCCTATGAAGACAACAGGGTCTTTAGGTGTGTTCTGCTGCGGGCTGGAGCCGCCTACACCTCCCTCCTCCCGCTGCTGGTAGAAGCCTTCCTCTCCCTCCTCATCCTCAGCTCCCACGATGGCTGGGACGAAGGACCAGGCCCAGAACACCCAGCCCTGGTCCCCCTCCTCCCCCTGCATGTAAAGCTCTGTGCTGGGGTACTGTCCTGCCATGGCCTGGGCCTCTGGGTCTCCTTCTAGACCTGAGGAACAATAAGACACAACACAGATCGGTCAGCTCCATGTCAATACACTGGAAGGCTGGGGGACTATGGGAAGGCTGGGGGACTATGGGAAGGCTGGGGGACTATGGGAAGGCTGGGGGACTATGGGGAGGCTGGGAGGACTATGGGAAGGCTGGGGGACTATGGGAAGGCTGGGGGACTATGGGAAGGCTGGGGGGACTATGGGAAGGCTGGGGGACTATGGGGAGGCTGGGGGACTATGGGAAGGCTGGGGGGACTATGGGAAGGCTGGGGGACTATGGGAAGGCTGGGGGGACTATGGGAAGGCTGGGGGACTATGGGAAGGCTGGGGGACTATGGGAAGGCTGGGGGACTATGGGAAGGCTGGGGGACTATGGGAAGGCTGGGGGACTATGGGAAGGCTGGGGGACTATGGGAAGGCTGGGGGACTATGGGAAGGCTGGGGGACTATGGGAAGGCTGGGGGACTATGGGAAGGCTGGGGGGACTACGGGAAGGCTGGGGGGACTATGGGAAGGCTGGGGGACTATGGGAAGGCTGGGGGACTATGGGAAGGCTGGGGGACTATGGGAAGGCTGGGGGACTATGGGAAGGCTGGGGGGACTATGGGAAGGCTGGGGGACTATGGGAAGGCTGGGGGACTATGGGAAGGCTGGGGGACTATGGGAAGGCTGGAGGACTATGGGAAGGCTGGGGGACTACGGGAAGGCTGGGGGGACTATGGGAAGGCTGGGGGGACTATGGGAAGGCTGGGGGGACTATGGGAAGGCTGGGGGACTATCGATCCCCATTAGCTGTTGCTCATGCAGCAGCTACCCTTCCTGTGGACCGAACAGAACACAAGTACAGAACAAGTCTAGACATCAACAAGTGTCCTGTAGGAAGATAGACATGAACAACCTATCCTGTAGGAAGAGGACCCTTGCCAAATGAAATCTGTTTGACATATTTCTCAATGCCCCTTAGAGGCAGAATATTGATGAAAAGAAGACACTTCAATAAAGTCCAATGTGTTCAACCATATTGCTCTTAGCTACTGTTTAAACACTCAACTTAAAACATAGAACCTTAAACCTTAAAACAACAAACCCTTGCGGACTTAGTGATAATGCAATTATAGGAACTCTCATCATTTCAGGGAATGAATGAACCATCAGTGAAAGAAAACACAGCTTTGATTACACGTCAGTCAGACAGCGGCGTGACTAGCCCTCAGTGAATTTGGTCTCCCTGTGGGTTGGACTGAAAGTTGATTCAGCTGGGAGCTGAACACTACAAACAACTGGAGGCAGAGCCGAGGCACGCAGGTGAGGCAGGATGTAGTGGTTTTCAGTCAGACAGGCAGGTAGGCAGACAGGTAAGCAGGCATTCAGTCAGATAGGAAGGCAGCCAGTCAGGCAGTCAGTCAGTCAGCCAGTCAGTCAGTCAGTCAGTCAGTCAGCCAGTCAGCCAGTCAGTCAGTCAGCCAGTCAGTCAGTCAGTCAGTCAGTCAGCCAGTCAGTCAGTCAGTCAGTCAGTCAGCCAGTCAGTCAGTCAGTCAGTCAGTCAGTCAGCCAGTCAGTCAGTCAGTCAGTCAGCCAGCCAGTCAGTCAGTCAGTCAGTCAGCCAGTCAGTCAGTCCATAATGCTTCAGACTAGAGTAGTGGTTCCCAAACTTTTTCACTCATCCCGCCCCCCTTCCATCATCAGCAGTTTTAAAGTGAATTTCCTAACAAAGAAGAGGAGTAGGCGGCCAGTACGTTGCAATACACTTTAGTGAACTATTAACAGAATCTATTTATAAGATAATACATATGGGAGCAGTCAGCCTAAAAAACCTAGCGGAGAAATAAAAACGTTAGGTGGCATGGGCTAATTGATCTGGACATTTCGGACAAGTTTTAAATAGTTATAAATAGTTCCTTAAAAAGCAGATCTACAATAATAATAATGTGGGGGGAGGGACTCCCCTACCGACCCCCAGCTTGGGAACCACTGGGCTAGAGGGTTCAGCCCAACCAACCTGCCTGGCAGCATCCTGACAGCAGAGTCCTGTTCATGGCTAACCAAGGGCTGAATCACAGCGACCGCAGTCAGTCAAAGGACTTGGCCAGGTCCAGGGGAGAGGAGCTGGGGGGCTGTGGGCTGGGGGCTGCAGCCAAACCTCTCTGCCAGGGGTTGGGGAGAGGGGCTGGGGGGCTGTGGGCTGCAGCCAAACCTCTCGGCCAGGGGTTGGGGAGAGGAGCTGGGGGGCTGTGGGCTGGGGGCTGCAGCCAAACCTCTCGGCCAGGGGTTGGGGAGAGGAGCTGGGGGGCTGTGGGCTGGGGGCTGCAGCCAAACCTCTCGGCCAGGGGGTTGGGGAGAGGGGCTGGGGGGCTGTGGGCTGCAGCCAAACCTCTCGGCCAGGGGTTGGGGAGAGGAGCTGGGGGGCTGTGGGCTGCAGCCAAACCTCTCGGCCAGGTCCAGGGGAGAGGAGCTGGGGGGCTGTGGGCTGCAGCCAAACCTCTCGGCCAGGGGTTGGGGAGAGGAGCTGGGGGGCTGTGGGCTGCAGCCAAACCTCTCAGCCAGGGGTTGGGGAGAGGAGCTGGGGGGCTGTGGGCTGCAGCCAAACCACTCGGCCAGGGGGTTGGGGAGAGGAGCTGGGTGGCTGTGGGCTGCAGCCAAACCTCTCGGCCAGGGGTTGGGGAGAGGAGCTGGGGGCTGTGGGCTGCAGCCAAACCTCTCGGCCAGGGGTTGGGGAGAGGAGCTGGGTGGCTGTGGGCTGCAGCCAAACCTCTCGGCCAGGGGGTTGGGGAGAGGAGCTGGGGGGCTGTGGGCTGCAGCCAAACCTCTCGGCCAGGGGTTGGGGAGAGGAGCTGGGGGGCTGTGGGCTGCAGCCAAACCTCTCGGCCAGGGGTTGGGGAGAGGAGCTGGGGGGCTGTGGGCTGCAGCCAAACCTCTCGGCCAGGGGTTGGGGAGAGGAGCTGGGGGGCTGTGGGCTGCAGCCAAACCTCTCGGCCAGGGGTTGGGGAGAGGAGCTGGGGGGCTGTGGGCTGGGGGCTGCAGCCAAACCACTCGGCCAGGGGTTGGGGAGAGGAGCTGGGGGGCTGTGGGCTGCAGCCAAACCTCTCGGCCAGGGGTTGGGGCCTGTGAGCGAGTCGCCTGGAGGGGGTCACGCGGTTCTCTAACGTGGCTCCTCTGACCTATGAACCTATCCCATCGTGTCCGTTTCCCTGAGCTGGCCTGCTCCCCTCTGCGACAGCCAGCGGAAGCTGATGTCAATAGACAAGAATGTGCTCTCTCTCTCTCTCTCTCTCACACTCTCTCTCTCTCTCTCTCTCTCTCTCTCTCTCTCTCTCTCTCTCTCTCTCTCTCTCTCTCTCGCTCTCTCTCTCTCTCTCTCTCTCTCTGTCTCTCACTCTCTCTCTCTCTCTCTCTCTCTCTCTCTCTCTCTCTCTCTCTCTCTCTCTCGCTCTCTCTCTCTCTCTCTCTCTCTCTCTCTCTCTCTCTCTCAAAACAATACCCCACGTGAGGTCACAGCACAGGAATCCCACAGGCTTAGGCGGTGAAAATTATGTCAGGTTTTAATTAAATCTTTCACTTTGCGAATTGGCAGTTGAGAAATCCACTGTTGTGGCTTTTTCTGGTCGACGTTTTTTTTTGTACTTCCTGTGAGTCTTTGAGGTGTCAGTTCTACACACCAAGCCCTTCGCCCGCCCGCCCGCCCGCCCGCCCGCCTGCCTAGATTTGAAGTCGTGAAGCAATAAAAATAAAGAGTAATTAAAAATCAAGTGATCAGAACTGTGGCTGGGCAGAGGCTTTGAAGTGTTAATCCTGGTAGTGACACAGACAGACAGACAGACAGACAGACAGACAGACAGACAGACAGACAGACAGACAGACAGACAGACAGACAGACAGATTCCCAGAGAGATAAAAACCCTCTGACTATGTCCCAAACCACACCCTGTCCCCTAGTGCACTATATAGGGAATAGGGTGCCATTCTCTGGTCTAAAGTAGTGCACTATAGAGGGAATAGGGTGCCATTCTCTGGTCTAAGTAGTGATTGGCTGCATATAGGGAATAGGGTGCCATTCTCTGGTCTAAAGTAGTGCACTATAGAGGAATAGGGTGCCATTCTCTGGTCTAAAGTAGTGCACTATATAGGGAATAGGGTGCCATTCTCTGGTCTAAAGTAGTGCACTATATAGGGAATAGGGTGCCATTCTCTGGTCTAAAGTAGTGCACTATATAGGGAATAGGATGCCATTCTCTGGTCTAAAGTAGTGCACTATATAGGGAATAGGGTGCCATTCTCTGGTCTAAAGTAGTGCACTATAGGGAATAGGGTGCCATTCTCTGGTCTAAAGTAGTTCACTATATAGGAATAGGGTGCCATTCTCTGGTCTAAAGTAGTGCACTATATAGGGAATAGGGTGCCATTCTCGGGTCTAAAGTAGTGCACTATATAGGGAATAGGATGCCATTCTCTGGTCTAAAGTAGTGCACTATAGGGAATAGGGTGCCATTCTCTGGTCTAAAGTAGTTTACTATATAGGGAATAGGGTGCCATTCTCGGGTCTAAAGTAGTGCACTATATAGGGAATAGGGTGCCATTCTCGGGTCTAAAGTAGTGCACTATATAGGGAATAGGGTGCCATTCTCTGGTCTAAAGTAGTGCACTATATAGGGAATAGGGTGCCATTCTCGGGTCTAAAGTAGTGCACTATATAGGGAATAGGGTGCCATTCTCTGGTCTAAAGTAGTGCACTATATAGGGGATAGGGTGCCATTCTCTGGTCTAAAGTAGTGCACTATATAGGGAATAGGGTGCCATTCTCTGGTCTAAAGTAGTGCACTATAGAGGGAATAGGGTGCCATTCTCTGGTCTAAAGTAGTGCACTATATAGGGAATAGGGTGCCATTCTCTGGTCTAAAGTAGTGCACTATATAGGGAATAGGGTGCCATTCTCTGGTCTAAAGTAGTGCACTATAGAGGGAATAGGGTGCCATTCTCTGGTCTAAAGTAGTGCACTATATAGGGAATAGGGTGCCATTCTCTGGTCTAAAGTAGTGCACTATATAGGGAATAGGGTGCCATTCTCTGGTCTAAAGTAGTGCACTATATAGGGAATAGGGTGCCATTCTCTGGTCTAAAGTAGTGCACTATATAGGGAATAGGGTGCCATTCTCGGGTCTAAAGTAGTGCACTATATAGGGAATAGGGTGCCATTCTCGGGTCTAAAGTAGTGCACTATAGGGAATAGGGTGCCATTCTCTGGTCTAAAGTAGTGCACTATATAGGGAATAGGGTGCCATTCTCGGGTCTAAAGTAGTGCACTATATAGGGAATAGGGTGCCATTCTCTGGTCTAAAGTAGTGCACTATATAGGGGATAGGGTGCCATTCTCTGGTCTAAAGTAGTGCACTATATAGGGAATAGGGTGCCATTCTCTGGTCTAAAGTAGTGCACTATAGAGGGAATAGGGTGCCATTCTCTGGTCTAAAGTAGTGCACTATATAGGGAATAGGGTGCCATTCTCTGGTCTAAAGTAGTGCACTATATAGGGAATAGGGTGCCATTCTCTGGTCTAAAGTAGTGCACTATAGAGGGAATAGGGTGCCATTCTCTGGTCTAAAGTAGTGCACTATATAGGGAATAGGGTGCCATTCTCTGGTCTAAAGTAGTGCACTATATAGGGAATAGGGTGCCATTCTCTGGTCTAAAGTAGTGCACTATATAGGGAATAGGTGCCATTCTCTGGTCTAAAGTAGTGCACTATATAGGGAATAGGGTGCCATTCTCTGGTCTAATGTAGTGCACTATAGAGGGAATAGGGTGCCATTCTCTGGTCTAAAGTAGTGCACTATATAGGGAATAGGGTGCCATTCTCTGGTCTAAAGTAGTGCACTATATAGGGAATAGGGTGCCATTCTCTGGTCTAAAGTAGTGCACTATATAGGGAATAGGGTGCCATTCTCTGGTCTAAAGTAGTGCACTATATAGGGAATAGGGTGCCATTCTCTGGTCTAATGTAGTGCACTATATAGGGAATAGGGTGCCATTCTCTGGTCTAAAGTAGTGCACTATAAGGAATAGGGTGCCATTCTCTGGTCTAAAGTAGTGCACTATAGAGGGAATAGGGTGCCATTCTCTGGTCTAAAGTAGTGCACTATATAGGGAATAGGGTGCCATTCTCTGGTCTAAAGTAGTGCACTATATAGGGAATAGGGTGCCATTCTCTGGTCTAAAGTAGTGCACTATATAGGGAATAGGGTGCCATTCTCTGGTCTAAAGTAGTGCACTATATAGGGAATAGGGTGCCATTCTCTGGTCTAAAGTAGTGCACTATATAGGGAATAGGGTGCCATTCTCTGGTCTAAAGTAGTGCACTATATAGGGAATAGGGTGCCATTCTCTGGTCTAAAGTAGTGCACTATATAGGGAATAGGGTGCCATTCTCTGGTCTAAAGTAGTGCACTATATAGGGAATAGGGTGCCATTCTCTGGTCTAAAGTAGTGCACTATATAGGGAATAGGGTGCCATTCTCTGGTCTAAAGTAGTGCACTATATAGGGAATAGGGTGCCATTCTCTGGTCTAAAGTAGTGCACTATAGGAATAGGGTGCCATTCTCTGGTCTAAAGTAGTGCACTATATTGGGAATAGGGTGCCATTCTCTGGTCTAAAGTAGTGCACTATATAGGGAATAGGGTGCCATTCTCTGGTCTAAAGTAGTGCACTATATAGGGAATAGGGTGCCATTCTCTGGTCTAAAGTAGTGCACTATATAGGGAATAGGGTGCCATTCTCTGGTCTAAAGTAGTGCACTATATAGGGAATAGGGTGCCATTCTCTGGTCTAAAGTAGTGCACTATATAGGGAATAGGGTGCCATTCTCTGGTCTAAAGTAGTGCACTATATAGGGAATAGGGTGCCATTCTCTGGTCTAAAGTAGTGCACTATATAGGGAATAGGGTGCCCTTCTCTGGTCTAAAGTAGTGCACTATATAGGGAATAGGGTGCCATTCTCTGGTCTAAAGTAGTGCACTATATAGGGAATAGGGTGCCATTCTCTGGTCTAAAGTAGTGCACTATATAGGGAATAGGGTGCCATTCTCTGGTCTAAAGTAGTGCACTATATAGGGAATAGGGTGCCATTCTCTGGTCTAAAGTAGTGCACTATATAGGGAATAGGGTGCCATTCTCTGGTCTAAAGTAGTTCACTATATAGGGAATAGGGTGCCATTCTCTGGTCTAAAGTAGTGCACTATATAGGGAATAGGGTGCCATTCTCTGGTCTAAAGTAGTGCACTATATAGGGAATAGGGTGCCATTCTCTGGTCTAAAGTAGTGCACTATATAGGGAATAGGGTGCCATTCTCTGGTCTAAAGTAGTGCACTATATAGGGAATAGGGTGCCATTCTCTGGTCTAAAGTAGTGCACTATATAGGGAATAGGTGCCATTCTCTGGTCTAAAGTAGTGCACTATATAGGGAATAGGGTGCCATTCTCTGGTCTAAAGTAGTGCACTATATAGGGAATAGGGTGCCATTCTCTGGTCTAAAGTAGTGCACTATATAGGGAATAGGGTGCCATTCTCTGGTCTAAAGTAGTGCACTATATAGGGAATAGGGTGCCATTCTCTGGTCTAAAGTAGTGCACTATATAGGGAATAGGTGCCATTCTCTGGTCTAAAGTTGTTCACTATATAGGGAATAGGGTGCCATTCTCTGGTCTAAAGTAGTGCACTATATAGGGAATAGGGTGCCATTCTCTGGTCTAAAGTAGTGCACTATATAGGGAATAGGGTGCCATTCTCTGGTCTAAAGTAGTGCACTATATAGGGAATAGGGTGCCATTCTCTGGTCTAAAGTAGTGCACTATATAGGGAATAGGGTGCCATTCTCTGGTCTAAAGTAGTGCACTATATAGGGAATAGGGTGCCATTCTCTGGTCTAAAGTAGTGCACTATATAGGGAATAGGGTGCCATTCTCTGGTCTAAAGTAGTGCACTATATAGGGAATAGGGTGCCATTCTCTGGTCTAAAGTAGTGCACTATATAGGGAATAGGGTGCCATTCTCTGGTCTAAAGTAGTGCACTATATAGGGAATAGGGTGCCATTCTCTGGTCTAAAGTAGTTCACTATATAGGGAATAGGGTGCCATTCTCTGGTCTAAAGTAGTGCACTATATAGGGAATAGGGTGCCATTCTCTGGTCTAAAGTAGTGCACTATATAGGGAATAGGGTGCCATTCTCTGGTCTAATGTAGTGCACTATATAGGGAATAGGGTGCCATTCTCTGGTCTAAAGTAGTGCACTATATAGGAATAGGCTGCCATTCTCTGGTCTAAAGTAGTGCACTATAGGGGAATAGGGTGCCATTCTCTGGTCTAAAGTAGTGCACTATATAGGGAATAGGGTGCCATTCTCTGGTCTAATGTAGTGCACTATATAGGGAATAGGGTGCCATTCTCTGGTCTAATGTAGTGCACTATATAGGGAATAGGGTGCCATTCTCTGGTCTAAAGTAGTGCACTACATAGGGGATAGGGTGCCATTCTCTGGTCTAAAGTAGTGCACTATATAGGGAATAGGGTGCCATTCTCTGGTCTAAAGTAGTGCACTATATAGGGAATAGGGTGCCATTCTCTGGTCTAAAGTAGTGCACTATATAGGGAATAGGGTGCCATTCTCTGGTCTAAAGTAGTGCACTACATAGGGGATAGGGTGCCATTCTCTGGTCTAAAGTAGTGCACTACATAGGGAATAGGGTGCCATTCTCTGGTCTAAAGTAGTGCACTACATAGGGAATAGGATGCCATTTGGATGATAAAAAGATGCCACTGGAACGGTTTCAGGTCTCTGACCAGCAGGGGAGGAGTGAAATGTTCCTTTCCCCCTCGGTACAGTCTGAGCCAATCGCTGTGACTGGATGAGCGGTGACACTACAGAGCTGAACAGTCAGACTGGATGACTAGTGACACTACAGAGCTGAACAGTCAGACTGGATGACTAGTGACACTACAGAGCTGAACAGTCTGGATGAGAGGTGACACTACAGAGCTGAACAGTCAGACTGGATGACTAGTGACACTACAGAGCTGAACAGTCTGGATGAGAGGTGACACTACAGAGCTGAACAGTCAGACTGGATGACTAGTGACACTACAGAGCTGAACAGTCAGACTGGATGAGAGGTGACACTACAGAGCTGAACAGTCAGACTGGATGAGAGAGGACACTACAGAGCTGAACAGTCAGACTGGATGAGAGGTGACACTACAGAGCTGAACAGTCAGACTGGATGAGAGGTGACACTACAGAGCTGAACAGTCAGATTGGATGACTAGTGACACTACAGAGCTAAACAGTCAGAATGGATGAGAGGTGACACTACAGAGCTAAACAGTCAGACTGGATGACTAGTGACACTACAGAGCTGAACAGTCTGGATGAGAGGTGACACTACAGAGCTGAACAGTCAGACTGGAATAGAGAGGACACTACAGAGCTGAACAGTCAGACTGGATGACTAGTGACACTACAGAGCTGAACAGTCAGACTGGATGACTAGTGACACTACAGAGCTGAACAGTCAGATTGGGTGAGAGAGGACACTACAGAGCTGAACAGTCAGACTGGATGAGAGAGGACACTACAGAGCTGAACAGTCAGACTGGATGAGAGAGGACATTACAGAGCTGAACAGTCAGACTGGATGAGCGGTGACACTACAGAGCTGAACAGTCAGATTGGATGACTAGTGACACTACAGAGCTGAACGGTCAGACTGGATGACTAGTGACACTACAGAGCTGAACAGTCAGACTGGATGAGAGGTGACACTACAGAGCTGAACAGTCAGACTGGATGAGAGGTGACACTACAGAGCTGAACAGTCAGACTGGATGACTAGTGACACTACAGAGCTGAACAGTCAGACTGGATGAGAGGTGACACTACAGAGCTGAACAGTCAGACTGGATGACAAGTGACACTACAGAGCTGAACAGTCAGACTGGATGAGAAGTGACACTACAGAGCTGAACAGTCAGACTGGATGACTAGTGACACTACAGAGCTAAACAGTCAGACTGGATGACTAGTGACACAACAGAGCTGAACAGTCAGACTGGATGAGAGGTGACACTACAGAGCTGAACAGTCAGACTGGATGAGAGGTGACACTACAGAGCTGAACAGTCAGACTGGATGAGAGGTGACACTACAGAGCTAAACAGTCAGACTGGATGACTAGTGACACTACAGAGCTGAACAGTCAGACTGGATGACTAGTGACCCTACAGAGCTGAACAGTCAGACTGGATGAGAGGTGACACTACAGAGCTGAACAGTCAGACGGGATGAGAGGTGACACTACAGAGCTAAACAGTCAGACTGGATGACTAGTGACACTACAGAGCTGAACAGTCAGACTGGATGACTAGTGACACTACAGAGCTGAACAGTCAGACTGGATTAGAGGTGACACAACAGAGCTGAACAGTCAGACTGGATGAGAGGTGACACTACAGAGCTGAACAGTCAGACTGGATGAGAGGTGACACTACAGAGCTGAACAGTCAGACTGGATGAGAGGTGACACAACAGAGCTGAACAGTCAGACTGGATGACTAGTGACACTACAGAGCTAAACAGTCAGACTGGATGAGTGGTGACACTACAGAGCTGAACAGTCAGACTGGATGAGAGGTGACACTACAGAGCTAAACAGTCAGACTGGATGAGAGGTGACACTACAGAGCTAAACAGTCAGACTGGATGAGAGGTGACACTACAGAGCTAAACAGTCAGACTGGATGAGAGGTGACACTACAGAGCTAAACAGTCAGACTGGATGAGAGGTGACACTACAGAGCTGAACAGTCAGACTGGATGAGAGGTGACACTACAGAGCTAAACAGTCAGACTGGATGAGAGGTGACACTACAGAGCTAAACAGTCAGACTGGATGAGAGGTGACACTACAGAGCTAAACAGTCAGACTGGATGAGAGGTGACACTACAGAGCTAAACAGTCAGACTGGATGAGAGGTGACACTACAGAGCTAAACAGTCAGACTGGATGAGAGGTGACACTACAGAGCTAAACAGTCAGACTGGATGAGAGGTGACACTACAGAGCTAAACAGTCAGACTGGATGAGAGGTGACACTACAGAGCTGAACAGTCAGACTGGATGAGAGGTGACACTACAGAGCTGAACAGTCAGACTGGATGACTAGTGACACTACAATGCTAAACAGTCAGACTGGATGAGAGGTGACACTACAGAGCTAAACAGTCAGACTGGATGACTAGTGACACTACAGAGCTAAACAGTCAGACTGGATGAGAGGTGACACAACAGAGCTGAACAGTCAGACTGGATGAGAGGTGACACTACAGAGTTGAACAGTCAGACTGGATGAGAGGTGACACTACAGAGCTAAACAGTCAGACTGGATGACTAGTGACACTACAGAGCTAAACAGTCAGACTGGATGAGAGGTGACACTACAGAGCTAAACAGTCAGACTGGATGACTAGTGACACTACAGAGCTGAACAGTCAGACTGGATGACTAGTGACACTACAGAGCTGAACAGTCAGACTGGATGACTAGTGACACTACAGAGCTAAACAGTCTGGATGAGAGGTGACACTACAGAGCTGAACAGTCAGACTGGATGAGAGGTGACACTACAGAGCTAAACAGTCTGGATGAGAGGTGACACTACAGAGCTGAACAGTCAGACTGGATGAGAGAGGACACTACAGAGCTAAACAGTCTGGATGAGAGAGGACACTACAGAGCTGAACAGTCAGACTGGATGAGAGGTGACACTACAGAGCTGAACAGTCAGACTGGATGAGAGAGGACACTACAGAGCTAAACAGTCAGACTGGATGACTAGTGACACTACAGAGCTAAACAGTCAGACTGGATGAGAGGTGACACTACAGAGCTAAACAGTCAGACTGGATGACTAGTGACACTACAGAGCTGAACAGTCAGACTGGATGACTAGTGACACTACAGAGCTAAACAGTCTGGATGAGAGGTGACACTACAGAGCTGAACAGTCAGACTGGATGAGAGGTGACACTACAGAGCTAAACAGTCTGGATGAGAGGTGACACTACAGAGCTGAACAGTCAGACTGGATGACTAGTGACACTACAGAGCTAAACAGTCAGACTGGATGACTAGTGACACTACAGAGCTGAACAGTCAGACTGGATGACTAGTGACACTACAGAGCTGAACAGTCAGACTGGATGACTAGTGACACTACAGAGCTAAACAGTCAGACTGGATGACTAGTGACACTACAGAGCTGAACAGTCAGACTGGATGACTAGTGACACTACAGAGCTAAACAGTCTGGATGAGAGGTGACACTACAGAGCTGAACAGTCAGACTGGATGAGAGGTGACACTACAGAGCTGAACAGTCAGACTGGATGAGAGAGGACACAACTACACCTTCCCACTCCACAGACACCAAGCCCCTCCTCCTTCTGTGCTGTGTGCACCAAGCCCCTCCTCCTTCTGCACCAAGCCCCTCCTCCTTCTGCACCAAGCCCCTCCTCCTTCTGCACCAAGCCCCTCCTCCTTCTGCACCAAGCCCCTCCCATGCCCCTCAACAACACAGATGAAGGATCTCTTCTTCCTCTCTAACCAAAAGCGGTTTCAACTCGGTATTTGCATTTGAGATTTGGGCCAACAGAATCTCTCAATTCCCCTTCTTTTTTTAATTTGTATATAATTATTAGATTATTATTTATAAAAACTTTTACACCAAATAAAAACGTATACACACGAACCTGCATGTTCACACCCCCATCCCTTCCCTACTGTCTGCATTATTGTTTGCCACTTGGCCTTAAATTGTACCAATTTGTTTTTCTCAGTCGGCGTCGCCCATGCTATTTCAATATTTCAATAATAAATCATTTGATAATTCCATTGTGTTAATGATGTCGGATTGATTTCCACGTTTTTTAATATACGTTTTTTCAAGATGAGTGATGAGAAGAGAATCGTCCAGCCCATTGGGTATCTCACTACACCCACATATGCCACGTCTTGAAAAATACAGACAGACGGATTAAAAGTAAGTTTCCATGGTAATACTTCTGACAGACAACTTTCTAACTCCGCCCATAACTTTTGGACTTCATAACATTCCCAGAAGGCATGGATTATTGAATCATTGTTAGGTTTACACTTAAGACATGACTTCTGCTGTTGTGCTGTAGAATGTGAATTTTGTCTCTTGTATAATACATTCTATACATTAGTTTATACTGGATTAAGTGTACATTTTCGTTAAGTGTAAATGTGTTCGTTATGTGCCAACATTCCCTCCGTCTTGTGCCAACATCAGTTCTTTTTAAGTCTTGGTTCCAAAAGTTTATATATTTTTTTCCTAAGAGGTTGTCAGTTGGATCGGCTCTCTGCCTATCAATCATATGAACATCCTTTTCTGACTCAAATAAGATTCCCTCAAGGTTGCTCTGATGTCGAAAAGATTTCACATCGATAAGTAACTTTGAAAATGCAT
This sequence comes from Coregonus clupeaformis, assembly GCF_020615455.1. Lineage (NCBI taxonomy): Eukaryota > Metazoa > Chordata > Actinopteri > Salmoniformes > Salmonidae > Coregonus > Coregonus clupeaformis. The sequence goes on along the minus strand of NC_059209.1, from coordinate 38,116,559 downwards.
GTATTTGAAACGATCTACATTGGTCAGTCCAAAATTACTTTTTAATTCTGTCATGGAAATACATTTATTTCCTATTACCAAGTCATTTACGGTTTCTATGACTTTAGTTTTCCATGTGGACCAATTTAATCGGTGAATTCTGAAAAGCTATCCAAGCATTGTTCCATAAGGTTGTGTTTCTAGGGAGTGATATTGGTTCTTGTAGAATATGTTTCATTTTCTTCCATATTGTTATTATAGTGTTCTTAACTAGGAAGTTATTAATGTTCTCAGCTTTATCCTTTGAAAATGGACACGTGAAAAGATTCTGGGGATGAGCATCTTCAATATGGACCCATTGTTCCTCTTTAGTGCATTTAACTATATGGAACCATGCCATTATTATTGTGGTCCTCTGTAGCTCAGCTGATAGAGCACGGCGCTTGCAACGCCAGGGTAGTGGGTTCGATCCCTGGGACCACCCATACACAACAAAATGTATGCACGCATGACTGTAAGTCGCTTTGGATAAAAGCGTCTGCTAAATGGCATATTATTATTATTATTATTTTAAAAGAGGTTTATTCTACCTGTAAGATTTATGGGAATATTATTACATTTAATTAGATCTGCTTTCATAGTGTTGAGTAATGGAATAAAGTTTATCTTTATATATGTGTTGTTTGTTGTCACTTAAACATTCTAAGTATTTCATATTCTTTGTGGTTCACATAAAGGATTACTGTAGATTATGGATTACTGTAGATTATGGATTACTGTAGATTAAAAAATCCAGAAAATCACATTGTAGGATTTTTAATGAATTTATTTGCAAATTATGGTGGAAAATAAGTATTTAATAAGGATTACTGTAGATTATGAGTTATTCTTTTTCTTTTTCTATTGCAATTATTTCGGGGGTTTTCAACGTTAATTTTATATCCTGAGATTTTAGAGTATTCTGAAAATATTTTTTAGTATAATCAGGAGATCATCTGTAAAAAAAAAATAATAATAATAATAAAAATTTCTATTCATGTTTATCAATACTGATACCTGTTACGTTACGGGTCCTGTCTAATTCTTTCTGCAAGCGGTTCAATTATCAGGGCAAACAGGTGGGGGGGGGGAGAGAGGACATCCATGTCTTGTGCCCCTTTCTAAAGCAATTTCATCAGATAATACATTATTTGTGTATATTTTTGCTTTAGGACATTTATTCAATATTTTTATAAAATGTATTATTTCAGCTGGAAAGTTAAAAGATTCCAAAGTTTTGAATAGAAAAGGCCATTCAAGACGTCGAAAGCCTTTTGGCATTAACAGCTATTATTGATAAATCTATATTTTGTTTTTTTTGCATATTGTATTAAACTGAAACATGTTCTTGTTTGTGTCTTTTTTTTATAAACCCTGTTTGATATGTATCAGGTCTGGTGAGATACTTTTGCCATTCAATTGCTTATAAGCTTTATTATTATTATTATATTGTCACAATTTATTAAATTTATGGGTCTATAATCAGCAGGGGATGCTCCAGATTTTCCTGGTTTTAACATAACAGAAATAACTGTTTGATACATGGAGCTAGAAAGCATTGAATTGAGTGACGTGTGTTGTCATTTGTGTAAATAGGGGGACTACTTTGTCAAAATGTTGAACAGAATTCTATGGGAAAGCCCCATCCATTCCTGGTGCTTTTCTCCTAATGTTTTAACAGTATCTAATAATTTATATATTCTTGGGTGATCTCTGTTTTTAGGGATAATTTTTTTTTGTCTGCTGATAATTCCTTCAGAGTTGTTGAGTCTAAGATCTTTACGATCCGTCCTACTGTTGTTTCATTCCGATTTATATACCTTTTTAAATAAACTTTTTAAATTGTCATTAATCGCGTTGTTGTTTCTAATTACTGTTTTGTATCTTTATCTTTTACAATTAGTACTGCTTTAGAAGGTATTTGTTTTGTTAGAGCTTAAAAATATTTACCAGGTTTATTTGCCATTAAGTAGTATGCTTTTTTATTTGAGTTTAACCTGTAGTTGTTGGCTCTCTTCAAGAGTAAAAGATCATATTCGTGTTCAAACATTTTATTTTCTCCTTTACCTTGTACGATTTTTTATGGGCTTTTTCTAAGATACACTACATGACCAAAAGTATGTGGACACCTGCTCGTCAAACATCTCATTCCAAAATCATGGGCATTAATATGGAGTTGGTCCCCCCTTTGCTGCTATAACAGCCTCCACTCTTCTAGGAAGGCTTTCCACTAGATGTTGGAACATTACAGCGGGTACTTGCTTCCATTCAGCCACAAGAGCATTAGTGAGGTCGGGCACTGATGTTGGGCGATTAGGCCTGGCCTGCAGACGGCGTTCCAATTCATCCCAAAGGTGGTTTAATGGGGTTGAGGTCAGGGCTCTGTGCAGGCCAGTCAAGTTCTTCCACACCAATCTCGACAAACCATTTTTGTATGGATGTCGCTTTGTGCACAGGGGCATTGTCATGCTAAAACAGGAAAGGGCCTTCCCCAAACTGTTGCCACAAAGTTGGAAGCTCTCTCTCTCTCTCTCTCTCTCTCTCTCTCTCTCTCTCTCTCTCTCTCTCTCTCTCATGTCTCTCTCTCTCTCTCTCTCTCTCTCTCTCTCTCTCTCTCTCTCTCTCTCTCTCTCTCTCTCTCTCTCTCTCTCTCTCTCTCTCTCTCT
>NC_059209.1:38073875-38108875 GCF_020615455.1 Coregonus clupeaformis | reverse complement strand
TTCCATATCCAAAATGACAGACAGGAAGTTCTTTAATCCATGTCCAAAATGACAGACAATAAGTTATTTATTCCATGTCCAAAATGACAGACAGGAAGTTATTTATTCCATGTCCAGAAGGGCTTTATAATAAGTATGATGAGACTTGAACAATGTTGAGAACAAGAGGTCCATGTTGACCACCATTGTCTGGATAAACTAACATACCACAAGTTACTGTGTTATAACCCAGTCTATTTAGCTAACTGGACCTATATGCCCTTTGGGACTGGCTGGGCCAAGCATACTGATATTTACATATTGAAACAACCATGAACACTGGCTGGGCCAAGCATACTGATATTCTACATTTTGAAACAACCATGAAATGCACAAACATACACTACCTGTCACGCCCTGGCTCTGGAGACTCTTTATGTTGAGCCAGGGTGTGTAGGTTCTATGTTATAGTTTTCTAGGTTTCTGTTCTAGATCGTTGTATTTCTATGTTGGCCAGGGTGGTTCCCAATCAGAGGCAGCTGATTCTCGTTGTCTCTGATTGGGGACCATACTTAGGCAGCCTGTTGGCACTTTTGTATTGTGGGATCTTGATCCGTAAGGTTTGTGTTTAACCCTAGGACTTCACTATTCGTTTATTGTTTTGTTCGTGTGTGTACTCATTAAAAGAATGTACGCTTATCACGCTGCGCCTTGGTCCGGTTCATGTAACGATCGTGACAGAAGATCCCACCAAAGGAGGACCAAGCAGCGTGTCCAGGAACAGACAGCCTGGACTTGGGAGGAGATCCTGGACGGGAAGGGATCCTGGACTTGGGAGGAGATCCAGGCCGGAATGGATCGCCGTCCTTGGGAGGAGACTGTGGAGGCGCGCTACAGAGAGGAGCAGCGGCAACGCAGTGGGTACCGGCCGAGGAGGAAGCCCGAGAGACAGCCCCAAGAACATTTTTGGGGGGCTAAAAGGGCAGGCTCCGTGTTATGCGGAGCCACGTACTGTGCCGCGAGTGTTCCGGCACAGTCCTGTACGTCCTGTGCTAGCACCACGCACGTGTCGTGCTAAGGTGGGCATGCAGCCAGGACGGAGTGTGCCGGCTCAACGCTCGTGGCCTCCAGTACCCCTCCCACAACAGCTCAATAGGGTTGAGATCCGGTGACTGTGCTGGCCACTCCATTATAGACAGAATACCAGCTGACTTCTTCTTCCCTAAATAGTTATTCCATAGTTTGGAGCTGTGCTTTGGGTCATTGTCCTGTTGTAGGAGGAAATTGGCTCCAATCAAGCGCCGTCCACAGGGTATGGCATGGCGTTGCAAAATGGAGTGATAGCCTTCCTTCTTCAAGATCCCTTTTACCCTGTACAAATCTCCCACTTTATCACCACCAAAGCACCCCCAGACCATCACATTGCCTCCACCATGCTTGACAGATGGCATCAAGCACTCCTCCAGCATCTATTCATTTGGTCTGCATCTCACAAATGTTGTGATCCGAACACCACAAACTTCAATTTGTCTGTCCATATCACTTTTTTCCAATCTTCCTCTGTCCAGTGTCTGTGTTCTTTTGCCCATCTTAATCTTTTATTTTTATTGGCCAGTCTGAGATATGGCTTTTTCTTTGCAACTCTGCCTAGAAGGTCAGCATCCCTGCGTCGCCTCTTCACTGTTGACGTTGAGACTGGTGTTTTGCAGGTACTATTTAATGAAGCTGCCAGATGAGGACCTGTGAGGCGTCTGTTTCTCAAACTAGACACTAATGTATTTGTCCTCTTGCTCAGTTGTGCACCGGGGCCTCCCACTCCTCTTTCTATTCTGGTTAGAGCCAGTTTGCGCTGTTCTGTGAAGGGAGAAGTACACAGCGTTGTACGAGATCTTCAGTTTCTTGGCAATTTCTCGCATGGAATAGCCTTCATTTCTCAGAACACGAATAGACTGACGAGTTTCAGAAAAAAGTTATTTGTTTCTGGCCATTTTGAGCCTGTAATCGAACCCACAATTGCTGATGCTCCAGATACTCAACTAGTCTCAAGAAGGCTAGTTTTCATGCTTCTTTAATCAGCACAACAGTTTTCAGCTGTGCCAAAATAATTGCAAAAGGGTTTTCTAATGATCAATTAGCCATTTAAAATGATAAACTTGGATTAGCAAACACAACGTCCCATTGGAACACAGGACTGATGGTTGCTGATAATGGGCCCCTGTACACCTACAGTTGAAGTCGGAAGTTTACATACACCTTAGCCAAATACATTAAACTCAGTTTTTCACAATTCCTGACATTTAATCCTAGTAAAAATTCCCTGTCTTAGATCAGTTAGGATCACCACTTTATTTTAAGAATGTGAAATGTCAGAATAATAGTAGAGAGAATTATTTCTTTCAGCTTTTATTTATTTCATCACATTCCCAGTGGGTCAGAAGTTTACATACACTCAATTAGTATTTGGTAGCATTGCCTTTAAATTGTTTAACTTGGGTCAAACATTTCGGGTAGCCTTCCACAAGCTTCCCACAATTCCTCCTGACAGAGCTGGTGTAACTGAGTCAGGTTTGTAGGCCTCCTTGCTCGCACACGCTTTTTCAGTTCTGCCCACAGATTTTCTATAGGATTGAGGTCAGGGCTTTGTGATGGCCACTCCAATACCTTGACTTTGTTGTCCTTAAGCCATTTTACACCTTGCAAGCCACCCCCTTTTTCCTCCAAACATAACGATGTTCATTATGGCCAAACAGTTATATTTTTGTTTTATCAGACCAGAGGACATTTCTCCAAAAAATACGATCTTTGTCCCCATGTGCAGTTGCAAACCTTTGTCTGGCTTTTTTATGGCGGTTTTGGAGCAGTGGCTTCTTCCTTGCTGAGCGGCCTTTCAGGTTATGTCGATATAGGACTCGTTTTACTGTGGATATAGATACTTTCGTACCCGTTTCCTCCAGCATCTTCACAAGGTCCTTTGCTGTTGTTCTGGGATTGATTTGCACTTTTCACACCAAGGTACGTTCATCTCTAGGAGACAGAACGCGTCTCCTTCCTGAGCGGTATGACGGCTGTGTGGTCCCATGGTGTTTATACTTGCGTACTATTGTTTGTACAGATGAATGTTTTACCTTCAGGCGTTTGGAAATTGCTCTCAAGGATGAACCAGACTTGTGGAGGTCTACACTTTTGGCACACTTGGCTGATTTCTTTTGATTTTCCCATGATGTCAAGCAAAGAGGCACTGAGTTTGAAGGTAGGCCTTGAAATACATCCACATGTAAACCTCCAATTGACATCCTTTGAGTCAATTAGGATTAGAGTCTATTAGCCTATCAGAAGCTTCTAAAGCCATGACATCATTTTCTGGAATTTTCCAAGCTGTTTAAAGGCACAGTCAACTTAGTGTACGTAAACTTCTGACCCACTGGAATTGTGATACAGTGAATTATAAGTGAAATATTCTGTCTGTAAACAATTGAATTGTCTGAATCTATTTTTCCACTGGCGTTCCTCTTATCCAGACACAGCGTACAGTCACTGAAGTTTATCACCTTACGCAGCACCAGATCAGGAGCTGGGAGAGACAAGAGACTTAGTAAAAATCGAATCAAATGTTATTGGTCACATACACATATTTAGCAGATGTTATTGCGGGTGTAGCGAAATGCTTGTGTTCCTAGCTCCAACAGTGAAGTAACATCTAACAATACACACACATTGAAAAGTAAAAGAATGGAATTAAGAAATATATAAATATTAGGACGAGCAATGTCGGAGTCCGGAGTATAAATATACTGTACAGAGAGAGAAAGAGAGAGAAAGAGAGAGAGAGAGAGAGAGAGAGAGAGAGAGAGAGAGAGAGAGAGAGAGAGAGAGAGAGAGAGAGAGAGAGAAAGAGAGAGCGAGACAGAGAGAGCTAATTTAATATTTATTTCACTTTTGTTTACTATCTACTTCACTTGCTTTGGCAATATTAAGATACGTTTCCCATGCCAATAAAGCCCTTAAATTGAAATTGAATTGAATTGAGAGCGAGACAGAGAGAGAGAGAGAGAGAGAGAGAGAGAGAGAGAGAGAGAAACAGAGAAACAGAGAAACAGAGAGAGAGAAACAGCGAGAGAGAAACAGCGAGAGAGAAACAGAGAGAGCGAGAGAGAGAGAGGGAGATGTCCAGGCCCTGGCAGTAAATTCCCATTATCTCTGATTCCACTTCAAACAGCCAGAGAGAGAAGACATTCTGCAGAGACACTTGTCTCTTAAGTACCAGAGCATTTAGAAGTGGAAGAAGTGTTCTCACTAAAGGGGGGGTGTTAATGGCTTAACGGACAATGATGTTTCTTAATTACAGTTAACAGTCCACTTTGTCTGGTTGAGAATAACACTTCAAATTCCAAAAGGTCCGATAACAACAAGCTGTGTATTGATCGTTCTAAAGCCCGGACCTTGTAAGGGAAACAACCCCAGACACACCTGCTTCCCTGTCCCGACCCAAACGTCATGGAAACCGCTGGTTTAGGTGCCCACAGCTCACCTGTGTTCTACCAACTGGCCTGCGTCCCAAATGGACCCCTACATAGCGCACTACTAGAGCCCTGGTCACAAGGTGTGTGTGTCATTTTTACATTTTAGTCATTTTAGCAGAAGCTCTTATCCAGAGCGACTTACAGGAGCAATTAAGGTTAAGTGCCTTGCTCAAGGGCACATCGACAGATTTTTCACCTAGTCGGCTCGGGGATTAGAACCAGCGACCTTTCGGTTAGTGGCACAACGCTCTTAACCACTAAGCTACCAGCCGGCGTGTCGTAGTGCAGACAGCTCACCTGTGATGTCCATGTAAGGCTCGGTCCCAGAACTCATGGACCGTGTAACACTCAGCAGAGGTGATGTTGACAGACAGGACGATGTCATCCTCTACATACTTCAGGATCAGGTTGTTGACCACGACGTTGTTCACCACCCGACGGATCAGACTCTGGACGTAGCCTGGAGGGGAGAGACGCACAGACACACACAGGCAGAACGAGCATGAACACAGAGATTCCTTAAAGCAGCATTCCCTGAGAGCTAACCCTAACCCCTCCTCACAGACTCTAACCCTAACCTCCACTCCTCACAGACTCTAACCCTAACCTCCACTCCTCACAGACTCTAACCCTAACCTCCACTCCTCACAGACTCTAACCCTAACCTCTCCACTCCTCACAGACTCTAACCCTAACCTCTCCACTCCTCAGACTCTAACCCTAACCTCTCCACTCCTCTAACCCTAACCTCTCCACTCCTCAGACTCTAACCCTAACCTCTCCACTCCTCACAGACTCTAACCCTAACCTCTCCACTCCTCAGACTCTAACCCTAACCTCCACTCCTCACAGACTCTAACCCTAACCTCTCCCCTCCTCAGACTCTAACCCTAACCTCTCCACTCCTCAGACTCTAACCCTAACCTCTCCCACTCCTCTAACCCTAACCTCTCCTCCTCAGACTCTAACCCTAACCTCTCCACTCCTCAGACTCTAACCCTAACCTCTCCCCTCCTCAGACTCTAACCCTAACCTCTCCACTCCTCAGACTCTAACCCTAACCTCTCCACTCCTCTAACCCTAACCTCTCCACTCCTCAGACTCTAACCCTAACCTCTCCACTCCTCAGACTCTAACCCTAACCTCTCCACTCCTCAGACTCTAACCCTAACCTCCACTCCTCACAGACTCTAACCCTAACCTCTCCACTCCTCAGACTCTAACCCTAACCTCTCCACTCCTCAGACTCTAACTCTAACCTCTCCACTCCTCTAACCCTAACCTCTCCACTCCTCTAACCCTAACCTCTCCACTCCTCACAGACTCTAACCCTAACCTCTCCACTCCTCAGACTCTAACCCCTAACCTCTCCACTCCTCAGACTATAACCCTAACCTCTCCACTCCTCAGATTCTAACCCTAACCTCTCCCCCTCCTCAGACTCTAACTCTAACCTCTCCACTCCTCTAACCCTAACCTCTCCACTCCTCAGACTCTAACTCTAACCTCTCCACTCCTCAGACTCTAACCCCTAACCTCTCCACTCCTCACAGACTCTAACCCTAACCTCTAATCTCCTCAGACTCTAACCCTAACCTCTACTCCTCACAGACTCTAACCCTAACCTCTCCACTCCTCAGACTCTAACCCTAACCTCTCCACTCCTCAGACTCTAACCCTAACCCCTCCTCTCCTCACAGACTCTAACCCTAACCTCTCCACTCCTCAGACTCTAACCCTAACCTCTCCACTCCTCAGACTCTAACTCTAACCTCTCCACTCCTCTAACCCTAACCTCTCCACTCCTCTAACCCTAACCTCTCCACTCCTCACAGACTCTAACCCTAACCTCTCCACTCCTCAGACTCTAACCCTAACCTCTCCACTCCTCAGACTATAACCCTAACCTCTCCACTCCTCAGATTCTAACCCTAACCTCTCCCCTCCTCAGACTCTAACTCTAACCTCTCCACTCCTCTAACCCTAACCTCTCCACTCCTCAGACTCTAACTCTAACCTCTCCACTCCTCAGACTCTAACCCTAACCTCTCCACTCCTCACAGACTCTAACCCTAACCTCTAATCTCCTCAGACTCTAACCCTAACCTCTACTCCTCACAGACTCTAACCCTAACCTCTCCACTCCTCAGACTCTAACCCTAACCTCTCCACTCCTCAGACTCTAACCCTAACCTCTCCACTCCTCAGACTCTAACTCTAACCTCTCCACTCCTCAGACTCTAACCCTAACCTCTCCACTCCTCACAGACTCTAACCCTAACCTCTAATCTCCTCAGACTCTAACCCTAACCTCTACTCCACACAGACTCTAACCCTAACCTCTCCACTCCTCAGACTCTAACCCTAACCTCTCCACTCCTCAGACTCTAACCCTAACCTCTCCACTCCTCTAACCCTAACCTCTCCACTCCTCAGACTCTAACCCTAACCTCTCCACTCCTCAGACTCTAACCCTAACCTCTTCACTCCTCAGACTCTAACCCTAACCTCTCCACTCCTCAGACTCTAATCCTAACCTCTCCACTCCTCAGACTCTAACCCTAACCTCTCCACTCCTCAGACTCTAACTCTAACCTCTCCACTCCTCTAACCCTAACCTCTCCACTCCTCAGACTCTAACCCTAACCTCTCCACTCCTCAGATTCTAACCCTAACCTCTCCACTCCTCAGACTCTAACTCTAACCTCTCCACTCCTCAGACTCTAACCCTAACCTCTCCACTCCTCAGACTCTAACCCTAACCTCTCCCCTCCTCTCAGACTCTAACCCTAACCTCTCCCCTCCTCAGACTCTAACCCTAACCTATCCCCTCCTCAGACTCTAACCCTAACCTCTCCACTCCTCTAACCCTAACCTCTCCACTCCTCAGACTCTAACTCTAACCTCTCCACTCCTCTAACCCTAACCTCTCCACTCCTCAGACTCTAACCCTAACCTCTCCACTCCTCAGACTCTAACCCTAACCTCTCCACTCCTCAGACTCTAACCCTAACCTCTCCACTCCTCACAGACTCTAACTCTAACCTCTCCACTCCTCAGACTCTAACCCTAACCTCTCCACTCCTCAGACTCTAACCCTAACCTCTCCACTCCTCAGACTCTAACCCTAACCCCTCCTCAGACTCTAACCCTAACCTCTCCACTCCTCACAGACTCTAACCCTAACCTCTAATCTCCTCAGACTCTAACCCTAACCTCTACTCCTCACAGACTCTAACCCTAACCTCTCCACTCCTCTAACCCTAACCTCTCCACTCCTCAGACTCTAACCCTAACCTCTCCACTCCTCAGACTCTAACCCTAACCTCTCCACTCCTCAGACTCTAACCCTAACCTCTCCTCTCCTCACATACTCTAACCCTAACCTCTCCACTCCTCACAGACTAACCCTAACCTCTCCACTCCTCAGACTCTAACCCTAACCTCTTCACTCCTCAGACTCTAACCCTAACCTCTCCACTCCTCAGACTCTAACCCTAACCTCTACTCCTCACAGACTCTAACCCTAACCCCTCCTCAGACTCTAACCCTAACCTCTCCACTCCTCAGAGACCCTAACCTCTCCCCTCCTCAGACTCTAACCCTAACCTCTCCACTCCTCTCAGACTCTAACCCTAACCTCTCCACTCCTCAGACTCTAACCCTAACCTCTCTACTCCTCACAGACTCTAACCCTAACCTCTCCCCTCCTCAGACTCTAACCCTAACCTCTCCACTCCTCAGACTCTAACCCTAACCTCTCCCCTCCTCAGACTCTAACCCTAACCTCTCCACTCCTCAGACTCTAACCCTAACCTCTCCACTCCTCAGACTCTAACCCTAACCTCTCCTCTCCTCACATACTCTAACCCTAACCTCTCCACTCCTCACAGACTAACCCCTAACCTCTCCACTCCTCAGACTCTAACCCTAACCTCTTCACTCCTCAGACTCTAACCCTAACCTCTCCACTCCTCAGACTCTAACCCCTAACCTCTACTCCTCACAGACTCTAACCCTAACCCCTCCTCAGACTCTAACCCTAACCTCTCCACTCCTCAGAGACCCTAACCTCTCCCCTCCTCAGACTCTAACCCTAACCTCTCCACTCCTCTCAGACTCTAACCCTAACCTCTCCACTCCTCAGACTCTAACCCTAACCTCTCCACTCCTCAGACTCTAACCCTAACCTCTCTACTCCTCACAGACTCTAACCCTAACCTCTCCCCTCCTCAGACTCTAACCCTAACCTCTCCACTCCTCAGACTCTAACCCTAACCTCTCCCTCCTCAGACTCTAACCCCTAACCTCTCCACTCCTCAGACTCTAACCCTAACCTCTCCACTCCTCAGACTCTAACCCCTAACCTCTCCACTCCTCAGACTCTAACCCTAACCTCTCCACTCCTCAGACTCTAACCCTAACCTCTCCACTCCTCAGACTCTAACCCTAACCTCTCCACTCCTCAGACTCTAACCCTAACCTCTCCACTCCTCAGACTCTAACCCTAACCTCTCCACTCCTCACAGACCCTAACCTCTCCCTTCCTCAGACTCTAACTCTAACCTCTCCACTCCTCAGACCCTAACCTCTCCACTCCACAGACTATAACCCTAACCTCTCCACTCCTCAGACTCTAACCCTAACCTCTCCACTCCTCAGACTCTAACCCTAACCTCTCCACTCCTCAGACTATAACCCTAACCTCTCCCCTCCTCAGACTCTAACCCTAACCTCTCCACTCCTCAGACTCTAACCCTAACCTCTCCACTCCTCAGACTCTAACCCTAACCTCTCCACTCCTCAGACTCTAACCCTAACCTCTCCACTCCTCAGACTCTAACCCTAACCTCTCCACTCCTCACACTCTAACCCTAACCTCTCCACTCCTCAGACTCTAACCCTAACCTCTCCACTCCTCAGACTCTAACTCTAACCTCTCCACTCCTCTAACCATAACCTCTCCACTCCTCAGACTATAACCCTAACCTCTCCACTCCTCAGACTCTAACCCTAACCTCTCCACTCCTCAGACTCTAACCCTAACCTCTCCACTCCTCAGACTCTAATCCTAACCGTAACCTCTCCCCTCCTTAGACTCTAACCCTAACCTCTCTAATCCTAACCCTAAACTCTTCGCTCTGCGTGGGCTCGTAAATAAGCGCAGGGCCTGACATGTTATTTCACGCCACGGTGTATCCCTTGGACATGAGCAGTTAAATTAGCTAAATATCCAGAAGAAAACATTGTTGCTCCAGTCCACTACCAGAGCAGAGCCACAAATCTTCAGTGAATTTATGGAGCTCAGTAGAGCTCTCGTCTTCCCTGTGATGTGGAGTCCAGTTCAACCAGAACTATGGACAGCAGCAGGCAGTCTGTACGCCTCCTACATTTACCACCACTCTGGATACTACATGCTCTCTTAAACATACGTACACTAGCTCCCTCCTCTCCCTGCTCCCTCCTCCCTCTGCCTACTCCTTACTCCCCCGATCCCTCCTCTCCCCTACTCTCCCCTCCTCTCCCCTCCTCTCCCCTCCTCTCCCTGCTCCCTCCTCCCTCTGCCTACTCCTTACTCCCCCGATCCCTCCTCTCCCCTACTCTCCCCTCCTCTCTCCTCCTTCCTCCTCTCCCTGCTCCCTCCTCCCTCTGCCTACTCCTTACTCCCCCGATCCCTCCTCTCCCCTACTCTCCCCTCCTCTCCCCTCCTCTCCCTGCTCCCTCCTCCCTCTGCCTACTCCTTACTCCCCCGATCCCTCCTCTCCCCTACTCTCCCCTCCTCTCCCCTCCTCTCCCTCCTCCCTCCTCCCTCCTCCCTCTGCCTACTCCTTACTCCCCCGATCCCTCCTCTCCCCTCCTCTCCTCCTCTCCCCCGATCCCTCCTCTCCCCTACTCTTCCTCCTCCCTCCCACCTCTCCCCCGATCCCTCCTCTCCCTGCTCTCCCTACACCTTACTCCCCCGATTCCCTCCTCCCTCCTCTCTCCTCTCCCTCCTCCCTACTCCCCCTACTCTCCTCCCTCCTCCCTCTACTCTCCTCCCTCCTCCCTCTACTCTCCTCCTCCCTCCTCCCTCTACTCTCCTCCCTCTACTCTCCTCCCTCCTCCCTCTACTCTCCTCCTCCCTCCTCCCCCTACTCTCCTCCCTCCTCCCCCTCTCCTCCCCCTCCTCCCTCCTCCCTCCTCCCCCCCTCCCCCTCCTCCCTCCTCCCTCCTCCCTCTACTCTCCCTCCTCCCTCATTCATGCTCCCTACTCGTACACTTATCATTTGACATGATATTTCCACTGTCTCCAGTTATTACTGTTACAGCGAGTTAGAAATGCTGCCTGGACTAGGAATGGAAGGATAGAGAGAGGAGGACTAGGAATGGAAGGATAGAGAGAGGAGGACTAGGAATGGAAGGATAGAGAGAGGAGGACTAGGAATGGAAGGATAGAGAGAGGAGGACTAGGAATGGAAGGATAGAGAGAGGAGGACTAGGAATGGAAGGATAGAGAGAGGAGGACTAGGAATGGAAGGATAGAGAGAGGAGGACTAGGAATGGAAGGATAGAGAGAGGAGGACTAGGAATGCAAGGATAGATAGAGGAGGACTAGGAATGCAAGGATTCCCAAAGAAAGTTGTTGTTTGGGCTGACTACCAAAGAAAGTAGTTGTTTGGGCTGACTACCAAAGAAGAACAAAAACTCAAACTGCCAAACAAGTAAGTGTTATAAATAGGGTGTTCAGGTGGTCAGATTCATGATTATTGATTTGGAGAATAACACAAAATGCATTTCAATATGCTGCCAATGAGAGAGAGAGAGAGAGAGAGAGAGAGACAGAGAGAGAGAGAGAGAGAGAGAGACAGAAAGCGAGAGAGAGAGAGAGAGAGAGAGAGAGAGAGAGAGAGAGAGAGAGAGACAGAGAAAGAGAGAGAGAGAGAGAGAGAGAGAGAGAGAGAGAGAGAGAGAGAGAGAGAGAGAGCAGAGACAGAGAGAGAGAGAGAGAGAGAGAGAGAGAGAGAGAGAGAGAGAGAGAGAGAGAGAGAGAGAGAGAGAGAGAGAGAGAGAGAGAGAGAGAGAGAGAGAGAGAGAGAGAAGCGAGAGAGAGAGAGAGAGAGAAGACAGAGAGAGAGAGAGAGAGAGAGAGAGAACGAGAGAGAGAGAGAGAGACAGAGAGAGAGAGAGAGAGAGAGAGAGAGACAGAGAGAGAGAGAGAGAGAGAGAGAGAGAGAGAGACAGAAAGCGAGAGAGAGCAGAGCGAGAGAGAGACAGACAGAAAGCGACAGACAGAAGAGAGAGGGAGAGGGGAGGAGAGAGAGGCGACAGACAGAAAGCGAAGAGAGAGAGAGAGAGACAGAGAGAGAGAGAGAGAGAGAGAGAGAGAGAGAGAGAGAGAGAGAGAGACAGAAAGCGGAGAGAGAGAGAGAGAGAGACAGAAAGCGAGAGAGAGAGAGACAGAAAGCAAGAGAGAGAGAGAGAGAGGGAGAGAGACAGACAGAAAGCGAGAGAGAGACAGACAGAAAGAGAGAGAGAGAGAGAGAGAGAGAGAGAGAGAGAGAGAGAGAGAGAGAGAGAGAGAGAGAGAGAGAGAGAGCAGTTCTCCATGTGTGGTGTCAGTGGTTCTGGGGGAGCTATCCTGCAGCGTTACCAGTACTCTACTAACAGCTCACCATGTAAACAGCAGAAGCTGCGGAGGAACAACATACGTGGTGAGCTCATTACTCAACACAGTAAGAAAGAAGTTAAAATATTACAGGCAGGGGAGTTGACCATCAAATATGAAAATATACAGCAATAAATTGTCTTAACCACAGGAGCAATAGCATTATTCATTCCTGGCCAGTACTGTTAAACAGTCACTCTGAGTCAAACATATAAACCTTTAATGCTTTTTCCTCATTCTCCAAGCTAAATGTTAGTCTTCCTGTATCTAGCATGTCTCCGTAAGGCTGTGGCACAGCTGATCCTTAACTAGGCCTAATACAGGACTCCTTGGAGAAAACAGAGACCATGAATAGGGAGACTGTTCTGCTATTTTCACACTACCAAAATACACATGTACAAAGTTATGTGTGCGTACACTTCCCTTACGTGTTGTGCCGTGCGTGCGTGTGTGTGTGTGTGTGTGTGTGTGTGTGTGTACTGGACGTGTTTAACTAGGGGTTAGGGAAAATAGGATTTTGAATGGGACTGAATTGTGTGTCCCCACTACGTCAGTTATACAAGACTGTGTGTGTGTGTATGTATGTGTGTGTGTGTGTGTGTGTGTGACTATATAGTGTGGTGGTGGGGTCAGTCAGAAGGCTCCCGTCACACCTGCAGACTGAGCTCTGAGTTGGGCAGTAAAACAGCTCTGTGCCTCCTGCTATTCCCACTCTGAATCTAATTCACCCGTTTCACCGCCGACCGAGGCCCGCTCCCCGCCCAGGCCCAGAGCCCTACACCACCCCCCTCTACCCCTCTACCCCTCTACCCCGCTCTGTGAGCCATCGTGCCGCTCGGAACTTCTGTAAACAATTGACACAGAGAGCACCTGTGCCTCAGACCACAGGGAAGAAGCCCACTTAAAACTGTTCAACCATAAAATGACTGGAAAAACCAACCTTTACATGAGCTCAGCAACTCAGCCCCAAGTCAAGCAGACCCCTCAGTGGAATACAGGAAAGAAACACAACACTATTCACCTCCATGTTCAGGCAGCAGTCTGCTCTCTGTGCTGTGCTGTGCGTGTGGGTGTGGGTGTGGGTGTGGGTGTGGGTGTGGGTGTGGGTATGGGTATGGGTGTGGGTGTGGGTGTGGGTGTGGGTGTGGGTGTGGGTGTGGGTATGGGTGTGGGTGTGGGTGTGCGTGTGGGTATGGGTGTGGGTGTGGGTGTGGGTGTGGGTATGGGTGTGGGTGTGGGTGTGCGAGTGGGTGTGGGTGTGAGTGTGGGTGTGCGTGTGGGTGTGGGTGTGCGTGTGGGTGTGCGTGTGGGTGTGGGTGTGGGTGTGCGTGTGGGTGTGGGTATGGGTGTGAGTGTGGGTGTGGGTGTGCGTGTGGGTGTGGGTGTGAGTGTGGGTGTGGGTGTGCGTGTGGGTATGGGTGTGCGTGTGCGTGTGGGTGTGGGTGTGAGTTTGGGTGTGGGTGTGCGTGTGCGTGTGGGTGTGAGTGTGGGTGTGGGTGTGGGTGTGGGTATGGGTGTGAGTGTGGGTGTGGGTATGGGTGTGAGTGTGGGTGTGGTGTGGGTGTGCGTGTGCGTGTGGGTGTGGGTGTGCGTGTGGGTGTGAGTGTGGGTGTGGTGTGGGTGTGCGTGTGCGTGTGGGTGTGGGTGTGCGTGTGGGTGTGGGTGTGCGTGTGGGTGTGGGTGTGCGTGTGGGTGTGCGTGTGGGTGTGGGTGTGCGTGTGGGTGTGGGTGTGCGTGTGGGTGTGGGTGTGGGTGTGCGTGTGGGTGTGGGTGTGGGTGTGGGTGTGAGTGTGGGTGTGCGTGTGCGTGTGCGTGTGGGTGTGGGTGTGCGTGTGGGTGTGGGTGTGGGTATGGGTGTGCGTGTGGGTGTGGGTGTGGGTGTGGGTGTGGGTGTGTGCGCGTTATAGATGACCAGACCCGTTCTGGTCCTCTATATGGAAAGTATTAGCAGACAGACTAGGGTTGAATATTTTCCCGGTATTTTACAAATGTTCCATCCCAAGAATAAATCCCTTTTCTTCCGGGTAACCCGGTATTTCCCGCCAAAACCGGAAGTGTAATTCAAAAGCATATAAAGCATGTGCTGTAAATAGGCCTATGTCTCGATTTGATTTGAGATTTGATCGAAAATTCAAGCCTGATGCTACCTGAGCCTGATGAGCCATACATTAACAACATTTAATAAACCCTACATTAAAGACATTTTATAAACCCTACATTAAAGACATTTAATGAGCCCAAGCCCAAAAAAGCCTAAATGATTGTGCCGTTATCCAATACATATATGATATATAGGCTAATGCACATTATGCACGACAGAAAAACATAAAAGCCCATAGATGTAGCTAGCTATATAAAAGTCCATAGATGTAGCTAGCTATATAAAAGTCCATAGATGTAGCTAGCTATATAAAGTCCATAGATGTAGCTAGCTATATAAAGCCCATAGATGTAGCTAGCTATATAAAGTCCATAGATGTAGCTAGCTATATAAAGCCCATAGATGTAGCTAGCTATATAAAGTCCATAGATGTAGCTAGCTATATAAAGCCCATAGATGTAGCTAGCTATATAAAAGCCCATAGATGTAGCTAGCTATATAAAGCCCATAGATGTAGCTAGCTATATAAAGCCCATATATGTAGCTAGCTATATAAAAGCCCATAGATGTAGCTAGCTATATAAAGCCCATAGATGTAGCTAGCTATATAAAAGCCCATAGATGTAGCTAGCTATATAAAGCCCATAGATGTAGCTAGCTATATAAAGCCCATAGATGTAGCTAGCTATATAAAGCCCATAGATGTAGCTAGCTATATAAAGCCCATAGATGTAGCTAGCTATATAAAAGCCCATAGATGTAGCTAGCTATATAAAAGTCCATAGATGTAGCTAGCTATATAAAGTCCATAGATGTAGCTAGCTATATAAAGCCCATAGATGTAGCTAGCTATATAAAGTCCATAGATGTAGCTAGCTATATAAAGCCCATAGATGTAGCTAGCTATATAAAAGCCCATAGATGTAGCTAGCTAAATAAAGCCCATAGATGTAGCTAGCTATATAAAGCCCATAGATGTAGCTAGCTATATAAAGCCCATAGATGTAGCTAGCTATATAAAAGCCCATAGATGTAGCTAGCTATATAAAAGCCCATAGATGTAGCTAGCTATATAAAGCCCATAGATGTAGCTAGCTATATAAAGCCCATAGATGTAGCTAGCTATATAAAGCCCATAGATGTAGCTAGCTATATAAAAGCCCATAGATGTAGCTAGCTATATAAAAGTCCATAGATGTAGCTAGCTATATAAAAGTCCATAGATATAGCTAGCTATATAAAGTCCATAGATGTAGCTAGCTATATAAAGCCCATAGATGTAGCTAGCTATATAAAGCCCATAGATGTAGCTAGCTATATAAAGCCCATAGATGTAGCTAGCTATATAAAGCCCATATATGTAGCTAGCTTTATAAAAGCCCATAGATGTAGCTAGCTATATAAAAGTCCATAGATGTAGCTAGCTATATAAAAGTCCATAGATATAGCTAGCTATATAAAGTCCATAGATGTAGCTAGCTATATAAAGCCCATAGATGTAGCTAGCTATATAAAGCCCATAGATGTAGCTAGCTATATAAAGCCCATAGATGTAGCTAGCTATATAAAGCCCATAGATGTAGCTAGCTATATAAAGCCCATATATGTAGCTAGCTATATAAAAGCCCATAGATGTAGCTAGCTATATAAAAGTCCATAGATGTAGCTAGCTATATAAAAGTCCATAGATATAGCTAGCTATATAAAGTCCATAGATGTAGCTAGCTATATAAAGCCCATAGATGTAACTAGCTATATAAAGCCCATAGATGTAGCTAGCTATATAAAGCCCATAGATGTAGCTAGCTATATAAAGCCCATAGATGTAGCTAGCTATATAAAGCCCATAGATGTATGGACTGGAATTACGCACCTCGTTCAAACCATGATAAAGTTGGGCGAGAACATGCGATTCTGGTGCAGCACATGTGGCCTACAAGTATAGGCTAGCAAATTTGATTTTAATTTTGATTTTGAAATATAATAGGGCCTATTTGTATAATTAGTATGCGGAATCATTTCCCCTGATGTTATTAGCCCGCCTCTTTTTCTCTCTGTGTTGCTTCCTTCCTCTCTTTCAACAGTTACATGAAATACGTTTCATTCCTTCCTCTCTTTCAACAGTTACATGAAATACGTTTCATTGTCCTCATCTTCATCATTGTAATGACATGCTGAATAATTATATTCTTCATTCGATCTTCTTGCTAAGGAGCATTTTTTTAAGGACAGGCCAGCGGAGCACAGGTGCATGCATATTGCACAAGAGACAGAGGCTATAAGTTAGAAGCTTATTATGCATAACCCATCATTAATTAGCTAAATATAAGGTTAATACTGCATTGAATGTATAACCTGAAAGAGGTAGGCTAGGACATCTATATA
This sequence comes from Coregonus clupeaformis, assembly GCF_020615455.1. NCBI lineage: Eukaryota > Metazoa > Chordata > Actinopteri > Salmoniformes > Salmonidae > Coregonus > Coregonus clupeaformis. Next base: position 38,092,245 of record NC_059209.1, on the reverse strand, counting down.
CAGGGCTATATATCAATCTAGAACAGGATTATCTATTTTGGATGCAATTTGAATGGAATTGAGAAAGACAGAGAGAGTGCTCGAGCATGCACTGATTTAAAGGAATGATATTCCAGTGATAGGCCGTTTTAAAACTGCACCTGCAATTAAAAAATAATAATCTTTACAATAAAAAAAACAAGGTGACCACCAAAAGCCAGATGGAGATGTGTAAATTAGACGAGCATTCGGTCTTTATAATACTGTAGCACAGACTACAGGCCTTGTTACCATGATGAGATGATAGGTCTACATGCATTACCATGATGAGATGATAGGTCTACAGGCCTTGTTACCATGATGAGATGATAGGTCTACATGCATTACCATGATGAGATGATAGGTCTACAGGCCTTGTTACCATGATGAGATGATAGGTCTACATGCATTACCATGATGAGATGATAGGTCTACAGGCCTTGTTGCCATGATGAGATGATATGTCTACATGCCTTGTTGCCATGATGAGATGATAGGTCTAAAGGCCTTGTTGCCATGATGAGATGATAGGACTACATGCCTTGTTGCCATGATGAGATGATAGGACTACAGGCCTTGTTGCCATGATGAGATGATAGGTCTACAGGCCTTGTTGCCATGATGAGATGATAGGTCTATAGGCCTTGTTACCATGATGAGATGATAGGTCTACAGGCCTTGTTACCATGATGAGATGATAGGTCTACATGCATTGTTTCTGTGATGAGATGATAGGTCTACATGCATTGTTTCCGTGATGAGATGATAGGTCTACATGCATTGTTTCCGTGATGAGATGATAGGTCTACATGCATTGTTTCCGTGATGAGATGATAGGTCTACATGCATTGTTTCCGTGATGAGATGATAGGTCTACATGCATTGTTTCCATGATGAGATGATAGGTCTACATGCATTGTTACCATGATGAGATGATAGGTCTACATGCATTGTTACCATGATGAGATGATAGGTCTACATGCATTGTTACCATGATGAGATGATAGGTCTACATGCATTGTTACCATGATGAGATGATAGGTCTACATGCATTGTTTCCGTGATGAGATGATAGGTCTACATGCATTGTTACCATGATGAGATGATAGGTCTACATGCATTGTTTCCATGATGAGATGATAGGTCTACATGCATTGTTACCGTGATGAGATGATATGTCTACATGCATTGTTACCATGATGAGATGATAGGTCTACATGCATTGTTACCGTGATGAGATGATATGTCTACATGCATTGTTACCATGATGAGATGATAGGTCTACATGCATTGTTACCATGATGAGATGATAGGTCTACATGCATTGTTACCATGATGAGATGATAGGTCTACATGCATTGTTTCCATGATGAGATGATAGGTCTACATGCATTGTTTCCATGATGAGATGATAGGTCTACATGCATTGTTTCCATGATGAGATGATAGGTCTACATGCATTACCATGGTGAGATGATAGGTCTACATGCATAGTTACCATGGTGAGATGATAGGTCTACATGCATTGTTTCCATGATGAGATGATAGGTCTACATGCATTGATACCATGATGAGATGATAGGTCTACATGCATTGTTTCCATGATGAGATGATAGGTCTACATGCATTGTTACCATGGTGAGATGATAGGTCTACATGCATTGTTACCATGGTGAGATGGTAGGTCTACATCCATTGTTTCCATGATGAGATGATAGGTCTACATGCATTACCATGGTGAGATGATAGGTCTACATGCATTACCATGGTGAGATGATAGGTTTACATGCATTACCATGGTGAGATGATAGGTCTACATGCATTACCATGGTCCTCTGTAGCTCAGCTGGTAGAGCACGGCGCTTGTAACGCCAAGGTAGTGGGTTCGATCCCCGGGACCACCCATACACAAAAATGTATGCACGCATGACTGTAAGTCGCTTTGGATAAAAGCGTCTGCTAAATGGCATATTATATTATTATATTATATTACCATGGTGAGATGATAGGTCTACATGCATTGTTTCCACGATGAGATAATAGGTCTACATGCATAGTTACCATGGTGAGATGATGGTCTACATGCATTGTTTCCACGATGAGATGATAGGTCTACATGCATTGTTACCATGATGAGATGATAGGTCTACATGCATAGTTACCATGGTGAGATGATGGTCTACATGCATTGTTTCCATGATGAGATGATAGGTCTACATGCATTGTTACCATGGTGAGATGATGCATTGTGAACTGCTCTCCATACTGAGATGGGCTGTCTGTCCCCACCCTGAGCGGTGATAGTAGAGAGAAGGCCCTAGAGAGAGGGGCTGTCTGTCCCCACCCTGAGCGGTGATAGTAGAGAGAAGGCCCTAGAGAGAGGGGGCTGTCTGTCCCCACCCTGAGCGGTGATAGTAGAGAGAAGGCCCTAGAGAGAGGGGCTGTCTGTCCCCACCCTGAGCGGTGATAGTAGAGAGAAGGCCCTAGAGAGAGGGGCTGTCTGTCCCCACCCTGAGCGGTGATAGTAGAGAGAAGGCCCTAGAGAGAGGGGCTGTCTGTCCCCACCCTGAGCGGTGATAGTAGAGAGAAGGCCCTAGAGAGAGGGGCTGTCTGTCCCCACCCTGAGCGGTGATAGTAGAGAGAAGGCCCTAGAGAGAGGGGCTGTCTGTCCCCACCCTGAGCGGTGATAGTAGAGAGAAGGCCCTAGAGAGAGGGGCTGTCTGTCCCCACCCTGAGCGGTGATAGTAGAGAGAAGGCCCTAGAGAGAGGGGCTGTCTGTCCCCACCCTGAGCGGTGATAGTAGAGGGAAGGCCCTAGAGAAGACAGATTTAAACATCGCATATAATTGAACAGTTCCATTTCACGTCATGCTGTTCATATAAATAAATTACCGGTTTCTCGCAGTTATTTATCCCGGGAAAAGGGAATGGTTTTGGCCGGACAACCGGTAACTGGGTTCCCGCTATTCAACCCTACATAAGACATGACAATCATTAAGCAGCAGCGAGAAACAGATGGACTAACTCAGACTATAAATATACTGTCAGTTAGTTTGTTCTCCATGGGTCATAACGGTATCTGTTGTTCTGAAACAAGGTACATTACATTACCAAAAGTATGTGGACACCTGTTCATCCAACATCTCATTCCAAAATCATGGGCATTAATATGGAGTTGGTCCCCCCCTTTGCTGCTATAACAGCCTCCACTCTTCTGGGAAGGCTTTCCACTAGATGTTGGAACATTTCTGCGGGGACTTGCTTCCATTCAGCCACAAGACCATTAGTGAGGTCGGGCACTGATGTTGGGCGATTAGGCCTGGCTCGCAGCCGGCGTTCCAATTCATCCCAAAGGTGTTCGATGGGGTTGAGGTCAGGGCTCTGTGCAGAACAGTCAAGTTCTTCCACACCGATCTCGACAAACCATTTCTGTTTTGACCTTGCTTTGAGAACAGGGGCATTGTCATGCTGAAACAGGAAAGGGCCTTCCCCAAACTGTTGCCATAAAGTTGGAAGCACAGAATCGCATAGAATGTCATTGTATGCTGTAGCGTTAAGATTTCCATTCACTGAAACTAAAGGGCCCGAACCATGAAAAACTGCCCCAGACCATTATTCCTCCTCTACCAAACTTTACAGTTGGCACTATGCATTCTGGCAGCTAGCATTCTCCTGGCATCCGCCAAACTCATATTTGTCTGTCGGACTGCCAGATGGTGAAGCGTGATTCATCACTCCAGAGAACGCGTTTCCACTGCTCCAGAGTCCAATGGCGGTGAGCTTTACACCGCTCCAGCCGACGCTTGGCATTGCGCATGGTGATCTTAGGCTTGTGTGCGGCTGCTCGGCCATGGAAACCCATTTCATGAAGCTCCCGACCAACAGTTCTTGTGCTGACGTTGCTTCCAGAGGCAGTTTGGAACTCGGTAGTGAGTGTTGCAACCGAGGACAGACGATTTTTACGCGCTTCGGCGGTCTCGTTCTGTGAGTTTGTGTGGCCTACCACTTTGCGGCTGAGCAGTTGTTGCTCCTAGACGTTTCCACTTCACAATAACAGCACATACAGTTGACCGGGGCAGCTCTAGCAGGGCAGAAATGAGACGAACTGACTTGACGGTGCCACGTTGAAAGTCACTGAGCTCTTCAGTAAGGCCATTCTACTGCCAATGTTTGTCTATGGAGATTGCATGTGTGTGTGCTCGATTTTATACACCTGTCAGCAATGGGTGTGGCTGAAATAGCCGAATCCACTCATTTGAAGGGGTGTCCACATACTGCTGTATAGATAGTGTATTTAGACCTTGTTAAAACAGAAATGCATGGATACTGTTGAACAGGCCCTGCGCGTAACACAACCACACACACTGTAATTCACACAATTATAAAACACCCCATTTTACATCTCCAACTAGGATTCGTTTATTTCTCCTCCAGCTGTAGCAGAGTCGTGATTCAGCACGGAGGTTTTCCCAGACGGCCGTACATGAGCTGTTCAACACTATAAAACCTGCAGCTTACAGCCTGGCTGGCCGGCAGCTACACTGTTGATATAATACTGAGATTTTTTTTCTTCTGCAAGTTAATTACAGATTAGAGGTTTACAACGACTCTCACTCTCCATTCCTCAGCTCCTTGCAGCTCACTGCTCTCCACAGCAGCTCTACTGGCCTGGGATACGTCCCACAAGGCAACATGTTCCCTATATGGTGCACTCTCTTTGACCAGAGCCCTGTGGATCCCACGTCATCAAAGCGCGCAACAGAACAGTGTCTACCCTCTGTCGTTTCAATTAAATCGTGTAAATCACAGCTAAAGTTTGTATCGCTACGGATTCCACCACGCGGTCAGCCTTTACAGCTGTGACCCTCTGTGCCCCAAATGGCACCCTATTGGGTAAAAAGTAGGGCTCTACAAAGGGAATAGTGTGCCATTTGGGACCCGTCCCAAGCCACCAGACCACACTCCAAGGGAAAGCAGAACGTTAACATGCTAGTCATTTAGCAGACGCTCTTATTTAGAGACACTTACAGTAGTGAGTGGATACATTTTCATTTGTACTGGTCCCCCCCGTGGGAATCGAACCCACAACCCTGGCGTTGCAAGTGCTATGCTCTACCAATTGCTGTGTTTTGAAGAGGAGCAGAGGCCCTGTCTGTGGACGTCACGTAGGGCTGTGGGCTGATTTTCATCTATATTTTTCATAGCTGTCTATTTACCACCACAAACCAATGCTGGCATTAAGACTGCACTGAATGAGTTGTATAAGGCCATAAGTAAACAGGAAAATGCTCATCCAGAGGCAGTGCTCCTAGTGGCCGGGGACTTTAATGCAGGAAAACTTAAATCCGTTCTACCCAATTTCTACCAGCATGTTAAATGTGCAACCAGAGGAAAAAAAACTCTAGACCACCTTTACTCCACACACAGAGACGCATACAAAGCTCTCCCTCGCCCTCCATTTGGCAAATCTGACCATAATTCTATCCTCCTGATTGCTGCTTATAAGCAAAAACTAAAGCAGGAAGCACCAGTGACTCAGTTAATAAAAAAGTTGTGAGATAACGCAGATGCTAAGCTACAGGACTGTTTTGCTAGCACAGACTGGAATATGTTCCGGGATTCTTCAGACAGCATTGAGGAGTACACCACATCAGTCACTGGCTTCATCAATAAGTGCATCGATGACATCATCCCCAGAGTGACTGTCCGTACCCCAACCAGAAGCCATGGATTACAGGAAACATCCGCACTGAGCTAAAAGGGTAGAGCTGCCGCTTTCAAGGAACGGGACTCTAACCTGGACGCTTATATGAAATCCCACTATGCCCTCCGACGAACCATCAAACAGGCAAAGAGTCAATACAGGACTAAGATTGAATCGTACTACACCGGCTCTGACGCTCGTCGGATGTGGCAGGGCTTGAAAACTATTACAGACTACAAAGGGAAGCACAGCCGTGAGCTGCCCAGTGACACAAGACTTCCAGACGAGCTAAACCACTTCTATGCTCGCTTCGAGGCAAGCAACACTGAAGCATGCATGAGAGCACCAGCTGTTCCGAATGACTATGTGATCACGCTCTCCATAGCCGATGTAAATAAGACTTTTAATCAGGTCAACATTCACAAGGCCGCAGGGCCAGACGGATTACCAGGACGTGTACCCCGAGCATGCGCTGACCAACTGGCAAGTGTCTTCACTGACATTTTCAACATGTCCCTGACTGAGTCTGTAATACCAACATGTTTCAAGCAGACCACCATAGTCCCCGTGCCCAAGGACACTAAGATAACCTGCTTAAATGACTACCGACCCGTAGCACTGACGTCTGTAGTCATGAAATGCTTTGAAAGGCTGGTCATGGCTCACATCAACACCATTATCCCAGAAACCCTAGACCCACTCCAATTTGCATACCGCCCCAACAGATCCACAGATGATGCAATCTCTATTGCACTCCACACTGCCCTTTCCCACCTGGACAAGAGGAACACCTACGTGAGAATGCTATTCATTGACTACAGCTCAGCATTCAACACCATAGTGCCCTCAAAGCTCATCACTTAGCTAAGGATCCTGGGACTAAACACCTCCCTCTGCAACTGGATCCTGGACTTCCTGACGGGCCGCCCCCAGGTGGTAAGGGTAGGTAACAACACATCTGCCACACTGGTCCTCAACACGGGGGCCCCTCAGGGGTGCGTGCTCAGTCCCCTCCTGTACTCCCTGTTCACCCATGACTGCATGGCCAGGCACGACTCCAACACCATCATTAAGTTTGCAGACGACACGACAGTGGTAGGCCTGATCACCGACAACGATAAGACAGCCTATAGGGAGGAGGTCAGAGACCTGGCCGTGTGGTGCCAGGATAACAACCTCTCCCTCAACGTGACCAAGACAAAGGAGATGATTGTGGACTACAGGAAAAAAAAGAGGACTGAGCACGCCCCCATTCTCATCGACGGGGCTGTAGTGGAACAGGTTGAGAGCTTCAAGTTCTTTGGTGTCCACATCACCAATGAACTATCATGGTCCAAACACACCAAGACAGTCGTGAAGAGGGCACGACAAAGCCTATTCCCCCTCAGGAGACTGAAAAGATTTGGCATGGGTCATGGTCCTCAAAAAATTATACAGCTGCACCATCGAGAGCATCCTGACTGGTTGCATCACCGCCTGGTATGGCAACTGTTCGGCCTCCGACCGCAAGGCACTCCAGAGGGTAGTGCGTACGGCCCAGTACATCACTGGGGCCAAGCTTCCTGCCATCCAGGACCTCTATACCAGGCGGTGTCAGAGGAAGGCCCTCAAAATTGTCAAAGACTCCAGCCACCCTAGTCATAGACTGTTCTCTCTGCTACCGCACGGCAAGCGGTACCGGAGTGCCAAGTCTAGGTCCAAAATACTTCTCAACAGCATCTACCCCCAAGCCATAAGACTCCTGAACAGCTAATCATGGCTACCCAGACTATTTGCACTGCCCCCCCACCCCATCTTTTTACGCTGCTGCTACTCTGTTAATTATTTATGCATAGTCACTTTAACTCTACCCACATGTACATATTACTTCAACTACCTCAACTAGCCGGTGCCCCCGCACTTTGACTCTGCACCGGTACCCCCCCTGTATATATAGCCTCCCTACTGTTATTTTATTTTACTTCTGCTCTTTTTTTCTCAACACTTTTCTGTAGTTGTTTTATTTTACTTTTTTATAAGAAATAAATGCACTGTTGGTTAAGGGCTTGTAAGTAAGCATTTCACTGTAATGTCTGCACCTGTTGTATTCGGCGGCATGTGGCCAATACGATTTGATTTGATTTGATGACGGGCTACAGGCAGGCCAGACTACTGGTGTGTCCCTGTGTCCTTTCTGGAGGGGGATGGCAGCTCTGTGAGACACAGTGTGACTAGCTGGATGTGATTTAGTGGAAGTTTCCGTGGGATAGAGAGAAAAGCTTCCATACTGTATCAACATGTTTTCCTCTCTTTACCCTGATTACCTATTTAACATGCCTTATTGGGGTCGGGATTACACCTTTAATCCAATTCCCTATTGCCATAAAGGGGAGTTGACCTTGAGTGACGGCCCCACACAGAGAGTGTAGTGATGCTGTATCAGCTGGGTAGAGTGATGTCATCTCTTGTCACGGATTCTGCCGAGACTCCTCCTCCTCCTTGCTCGGGCAGGCTTCGGCGTTCGTCGTCCCCGGAGTACTAGCTGCCACCGTTGAATGTTTCGATGTTCGTTTGGTTGGGTCTATCTGTTACACCTGTGTCCGTTTGGGTCTGATTATGTGCCCTATAAGTTTCCTGTGTTGTTTTCGTTAGTTTGTGTGTTATTGTCCGCCTGTCCGTTGGTGTCACCTGTGCTGTACTCTGGACTTTGTTTATTTTGACGCACTGTGTTGCGTTGTCGCTCGCCTCCTTGTTTTGAGGTCCTTTATTTTTGTATTGTTTATTCAGTTAGTAAAGTCTTGTTTGACTCAGCCTATGCGTCCTGCGTCTGACTCCTCAACCGCATCCACATCAACACTGACATCTCTACCTCCATGTGGAAACAGATCAGTCTCCCTCTCTCTGGGACGTCAGGAATTGTCTGGGTGTTAAACTGGGACCAGCTCTTCAAAAACTCCTCTCTCTTCCCTCTTTCTCTTTCTCTCACACTCTCCCAACATTATAGTGTGCACTGTGTGTGCAAGCATAGTCTTGTCTATAGCGTGTTAACAGTGAAGAGTCTTGTCTGTAGCTCTGTTGGTAGAGCATGGCGCTTGCAACGCCAGGGTTGTGGGTTCGTTTCCCACGGGGGGGCCAGTATGAAAATGTATGCACTCACTAACTGTAAGTCGCTCTGGATAAGAGCGTCTGCTAAATGACTAAAAATGTAAATGTAAATGTTAACATACTATAGACAAGACTCTTTGCTGTTAACAGTGGTTTCCTTCCTCTCTGGCAACTGAGTTACGAAGGACAACCTGTAGTGACTGGTATATCTTTTTCATCTGCGAGGCATTTGAAAACCTCCCTGGTCTTTGTGGTTGAATCTGTGTTTGAAATTCACTGCTCAACTGAGGGACCTTACAGATACATGTATGTGTGGGGTACAGAGATTGGGTAGTCAATCAAAAATCATGTTAAGCACTATTATTGCACACAGAGTGAGTCCATCTAACTTATGTGACTCGTTAAGCAAATGTTTAATCCTGAACGTATTTAAGCTTGCCATAAGAAAGGGGTTGAATACATATCGACTCAAGACATGTTCAGCTTTTCATTTTTAATTAATTTGCTAACATTTCTAAAGAACATAATTCTACTTTGACATTACAGGGTATTGTGTTTATACTTTCTGGGGCGGCAGGTAGCTTAGTGGTTAAGAGCGTTGTGCCAGTAACCGAAAGGTCGCTGGTTCTAATCCCCGAGCCGACTAGGTGAAAAATCTGTCGATGTGCCCTTGAGCAAGGCACTTAACCCTAATTGCTCCTGTAAGTCGCTCTGGATAAGAGCGTCTGCTAAATGACTAAAATGTAAAATGTAAATGTACATGGCACTAGAACATTCTATGGCAGCCATGTTAGCTCCCCATGTTAGCTCCCCATGTTAGCTCCCCATGCTAGCTCCCCATGTTAGCTCCCCATGCTAGCCCCCCATGTTAGCTCCCCATGTTAGCTCCCCATGCTAGCTCCCCATGTTAGCTCCCCATGTTAGCTCCCCATGTTAGCTCCCCATGTTAGCCCCCCCATGTTAGCTCCCCATGTTAGCACCCCATGTTAGCTCCCCATGTTAGCTCCCCATGTTAGCTCCCCATGTTAGCTCCCCATGTTAGCTCCCCATGTTAGCTCCCCATGTTAGCTCCCCATGTTAGCTCCCCATGTTAGCTCCCCATGTTAGCTCCCCATTAGCATTACATGGGGAGTATTTAAACAATACTATGTAACTGAATGTATAGAATTAGAACAGAATTATTCCAAACTCTCAAAGTTGGCCCATAAACTTTGAGTTTTTTCAATGTAAATTATTATACAAAATTCTTGCAACCAATAGAATGTTATATATATATGGGGGATACAACCATCCCAGCTCTGCAGACTTCTGCGAAGAGACAGAATCATTAGATCACTTGCTTTGGTACTGTCCATTTGTAGCTTGTTTTTGGTCGCAGGTTCAGGAATGGCTGAAGAATTGCAACATTTACCTGGAGCTAACTCTGCAAATAGCACTGCTGGGTGATTTGAAAAGTCATAGTCAATCGATCAATAATATAACAATACTCTTAGCAAAAAAAAAAAATGTTTATGTGTAATTTACAATCTGTTGAAACTATGAGAATAGAAAGGTTCAGAACGTATGTGAAACAACACAGTTAAGAACAAAAGGATTCCAAACTCTCAAAGTTGACGTGGTTTAGTAAATGAGCGGTAAATTAAATGAGTGATGGATTTATTGCGTCTGGACAGTAAAATGTGTGATAACGTCTGCCTTTAGTGGGGGGGGTGTGGAGAGAGTCTCTCTAATGTCAGTTACCTGATAAACCAGCAGAGATCTCTCATTGATAAAGTCCTAACAAACCTCAGTTTATAGCCTCACTCAGACAAGGACTCCATTGTGTAGCTGGCTAAGTGTTGTTGTTATGGACCTGTTGTTAGAGGAGGGAGGTTGGAATCCCAAATCACACCCTATTACCTAAATGGTGCACTACTTTTGACCAGGACCCCATAGGGCTAGGGAATAGGGACGCATTGAGGACTGTGGTGGTCAAGTGGCCTTGCTGATAAGACCTGTCCTGTCAGTGATTCATCCTCCACTGAGGCCTAGCCCTGCCTGGTGGTCAGTGTAAAGCAAGGGGGTAGAGTACTCCCTTTGGCCCCGGAGCCATCACTCACCTGGGGGCAGGTCTGGGTCGGAGGGGGCGGCGGGGCTTGGAGCTCTCTGAGGCACTGCAACTGGTGGAGCTTGAACCACTCTCATGGTCATCCTGCACAGGAAAACAAACACACACAGAGAGAGAGAGAGAGAGAGAGAGAGAGAGAGAGAGAGAGAGAGAGAGAGAGAGAGAGAGAGAGAGAGAGAGAGAGAGAGAGAGAGAGAGAGAGAGAGAGAGAGAGAGAGAGAGAGAGAGAGAGAGAGAGAGAGAGAGAGAGTAAATACAACCCATATTTATGTTTATTTATTACCCCTTTTTTACTTTAACTATTTGCACATCGTTATAACACCGTATATAGACATAATATGTAATTTGAAATGTGTCTATTCCTTTGTGAGTGTAATGTTTACTGTTCATTTTTGATTGATTATTTCACTTTTGTTTATTATCTATTTCACTTGCTTTGGCAACGTAAACATGTGTTTCCCATGACAATAAAGCCCTTTAATTGAATTGAGAGAGAGACATGAGCAGAGGACTAAGGGGGTAGGGAGGGGTAAGAGGTCACAAGGCTGCTGCATAGAGGTGGGAGGTTGAGGGGTCGGGAGGGGCAAGAGGTCACAAGGCTGGTGCAGAGAGGTGGGAGGTTGAGGGGTAGGGAGGGGCAAGGGGTCACAAGGCTGGTGCAGAGGGGTGGGAGGTTGAGGGGTAGGGAGGGGCAAGGGGTCACAAGGCTGGTGCAGAGGAGTGGGAGGTTGAGGGGTAGGGAGGGGCAAGGGGTCACAAGGCTGGTGCAGAGAGGTGGGAGGTTGAGGGGTAGGGAGGGGCAAGGGGGTCACAAGGCTGGTGCAGAGGGGTGGGAGGTTGAGGGGTCGGGAGGGGCAAGAGGTCACAAGGCTGCTGCAGAGGGGTGGGAGGTTGAGGGGTCGGGAGGGGCAAGAGGTCACAAGGCTGCTGCAGAGGGGTGGGAGGTTGAGGGGTAGGGAGGGGCAAGGGGTCACAAGGCTGGTGCAGAGGGGTAGGAGGTTGAGGGGTAGGGAGGGGCAAGAGGTCACTAGGCTGCTGCAGAGGGGTGGGAGGTTGAGGGGGTCGGGAGGGGCAAGGGGTCACAAGGCTGGTGCAGAGGGTGGGAGGTTGAGGGGTAGGGAGGGGCAAGGGGTCACAAGGCTGCTGCAGAGGGGTGGGAGGTTGAGGGGTCGGGAGGGGCAAGAGGTCACAAGGCTGGTGCAGAGGGGTAGGAGGTTGAGGGGTAGGGAGGGGGGTGTACACACACACCAGTGACCACCATCACTACCCCCCCTCCCTGGTTTACGACCACCTCCACCGCCCTTATGAACCCTGATCACCATACAGGGGGTGAACACCATGTGGCACGGCAGGCTCTGACACACACACAGGAACGTGCACGCGCATTTGCACACGCAGCACAGGATCAGGTGGTTAACATTTAGCTGTGCAGGGTTAGATGGTGGAGTCTGAGAACTCAGCGTTATTCTGACGAACGTAAACACTAAAGGTGTCAAAACCAAACATAAATGAGCTGCATAACCCCCTCTCTCCTCCTCCTCCACCCTCCTCGTCCCTCCCCCTCTCCTCCTTCTCCTCCCCCTCTCCTCCCCCACCCTCCTCCTTCTCTCCCTCCCCCCTCTCCTCCCCCCTCTCCTCCTCCTCCACCCTCCTCCTCTCCTCCCCTCTCCTCCCTCTCTCCTCCCCTCCTCCTCCCTCCTCCCCTCCCTCCTCCCTCCCCCTCTCCTCCTCCACCTTCTCCTCCCCTCTCCTCCTCCTCCTCCTCCCTCCTCCTCTCCTCCCCCTCTCCTCCCTCTCTCTCCTCCTCCTCCACTCCCCCTCTCCTCCCCCTCCTCCACCTCTCCTCCTCCTCCTCCACCCGCCTCCCTCCTCCACCTCCTCCCCCTCTCCTCCTCCTCTCCTCCCACTCTCTCCTCCTCCCCCCCCCTCCCTCCCCTCCTCCTCCACCCTCCTCCTCCTCCACCTCTCCCTCCCCCTCTCCTCCCCCCTCTCCTCCACCTCTCCTCCTCCTCCACCCTCCTCCCTCCTCCACCTCTCCTCCTTCTCGCCTCCCCTCTCTTCCCCCTCTCGTCCTCCACCCCTCTCCTCCCCCTCTCCTCCTCCACCTCTCCTCCCCCTCTCCTCCTCCTCCTCCACCTCTCCTCCTCTCCTCCCCCTCTCCTCCTCCTCCACCCTCCCCTCTCCTCCCCCCCCCCCTCCTCCTCCTCCACCCTCCCCCTCTCCTCCCCCTCTAACACCCTAACAGTTCTTCAGTCATCCATTCCAACCTCTACGTTTGTCACTATGTGATCAGATAAGCCTTCTGCTTGTGGTGTTGGTGTAGTAATGAAGATGACATTTAAACATACTTTCCAGAATTTAGGAGGTGGACTGGATGAAGCTGTTCCCCCGGTCGGTCGGTGCGGTAAAGTCAACACAGCGATGCCAAAACAGATGGGGAGAAAAAAAGAAAAAAAAAGAAATGTATCCACTCACTAACTGTAAGTCGCTCTGGATAAGAGCGTCTGCTAAATGACTAAAATGTAAAATGTAAATGAAGACTGTCTGGTGAAAATATTTACACTGAGCTCCAAACACACACACACAGTCTCCACTGAGCCGCCGCGGCAGAGGGTTCCATGGCCCAGCTCGGTGGGAACTGGTAAACACAATGTAGAGGAATAATAAATATCTCATTAAGGGTTGGGAATTATAGAAATAGATTATCGTCTGATTATCTCACACTTCATTTGTAAACGTTCCATCACTTCAAACGCTGCATCTACGATGTTTACGGACAGCGATTTAAATATAGCTAAAACACGACGGGATCTGACATAGTGAAAATGAGTATGGGTGGCTCCAGGGGAGGGTCTTGGGGGGCTCCTGGGGAGGGACTGGGGGGCTCCTGGGGTGGGACGGGGGCTCCTGGGGAGAGACTGGGGGCTCCAGCGGAGGGTCTGGGGGGCTCCTGGGGAGGGACGGGGGCTCCTGGGGAGGGACGGGGGGGCTCCTGGAGAGGGAATGGGGGGCTCCTGGGGAGGGACTGGGGGGCTCCTGGGGAGGGACTGGGGCTCTCCTGGGGAGGGACTGGGGGGCACCTGGGGAGGGACTGGGGGGCTCCTGGGGGGCTCCTGGGGAGGGACTGGGGGCTCCTGGGGAGGGACTGGGGGGCTCCTGGGGAGGGTCTGGGGGGCTCCTTGGGAGGGACTGGGGGCTCCTGGGGAGGGACTGGGGGATCCTGGGGAGGGACTGGGGGCTCCTGGGGAGGGACTGGGGGCTCCTGGGGAGGGTCTGGGGGCTCCTGGGGAGGGACTGGGGGGCTCCTGGGGAGGGACTGGGGGGCTCCTGGGGAGGGTCTGGGGGGGCTCCTGGGGAGGGACTGGAGGGACAGAGGAGGTAAAGGGCTTGGAGGGGGATGTTCTGCCTGGCCTCCAGGCATGTCAATACAGCCCTGTAGAGTAGAGATGACGGCCGGCAGAGAGCAGAGAAGCCCTGCAAGTGTGAGTGACAGGAGAGGGGGACCCCCTGGAGGGTTAGGGCACAGGAAGACCAAGCATGACCTCTCTCCCCCCTCTGCCCCTGTACCGCTTGCCGTGCGGTAGCAGAGAGAAAAGTCTATGACTTGAGTGACTGAATGCCGAGCAGTTGCCATACCAGGCGGTGATGCAACCGGTCAGGATACTCTCGATGGTGCAGCTGTAGAACGTTTTGAGGATCTGGGGACCCATGCCAAGTCTCCTGAGGGGGAAAAGGTGTTGTCGTGCCCTCTTCACGACTTTCTTGGTGTGTTTGGACCAGGATAGTTTGTTGGTGATGTGGACACCAAGGAAGTTGAAACTCTCGACCCGCTCCACTACAGCCCCGTCGATGAGAATGGGGGCATGTTTGGCCCTCCTTTTCCTGTAGTCCACGATCATCTCCTTTGTCTTGCTCACGTTGTGGGAGAGGTTGTTGTCCTGGCACCACACTTGGTTGTCTCATTGTTGTCGGTGATCAGACCTACCACTGTTGTGTCGTCAGCAAACCTAATGATGGTGTGGAGTCGTGCTTGGCCATGCAGTCGTGGGTGAACAGGGAGTACAGGAAAGCACTCACCCCTGACTACTACAACTTCTTTGTGCAATTTTAAAATAATCGGTTCAAGGACATACACTATATATACAAAAGTATGTGGACACCCCTTCAAATTAGTGGATTCGGCTATTTCAGCCACACCCGTTGCTGACAGGCGTATAAAATCGAGCACACCGCCTTGCAATCTCCATAGACAAACATTGGCAGTAGAATGGCCTTACTGAAGAGCTCAGTGACTTTCAAGTTGGCACAGTCATAGGATGCCACCTTTCCTACAAGTCAGTTCATCAAATGTATGCCCTGCTACAGCTGCCCCGGTCAACTGTAAGTGCTGTTATTGTGAAGTGGAAACGTCTAGGAGCAACAAAAGCTCAGCCACGAAGTTGTATGCCACACAAGCTCACAGAACGGGACCGCTGAGTGCTGAAGCGCGTAAAAATCGTCTGTCCTCGGTTGCAACACTCACTACCGAGTTCCAAACTGCCTCTGGAAGCAACGTCAGCACAAGAACTGTTCGTCAGGAGCTTCATGAAATGGGTTTCCATGGCCGAGCAGCCGCACACAAGCCTAAGATCACCATGCACAATGCCAAGCGTCGGCTGGAGTGGTGTAAAGCTCGCCACCATTGGACTCTGGAGCAGTCGAAACGCGTTCTCTGGAGTGATGAATCACGCTTCACCATCTGGCAGTCCGACAGACGAATCTGGGTTTGGCGGATGCCAGGAGAACGCTACCTGCCCCAATGCATAGTGCCAACTGTAAAGTTTGGTGGAGAAGGAATAATGGTCTGGGGCTGTTTTTCATGATTCAGGCCCCTTGGTTCCAGAGAAGGGAAATCTTAACGCTACAGCATACAATTACATTCTAGACGATTCTGTGCTTCCAACTTTATGGCAACAGTTTGGGGAAGGCCGTTTCCTGTTGAAGCATGACAATTACATTTTACATTTTAAGTCATTTAGCAGACGCTCTTATCCAGAGCGACTTATAGTTAGTGAATACATATATATATATATTTTTTTTATATTGGCCCCCCGTGGGAATCGAACCCACAACCCTGGCGTTGCAAACGCCATGCTCTATCAACTGAGCTACATCCCTGCCGGCCATTCCCTCCCCTACCCTGGACGACGCTGGGCCAATTGCGCGCCGCCCATGAGTCTCCCGGTCGCGGCCGGCTGCGACAGAGCCTGGATTCGAACCAGGATCTAGTGGCACAGTTAGCACTGCGATGCAGTGCCTTAGACCACTGTGCCACTCAGGAGTAGATTGATGACAATGCCAACAGTTTGGGGAAGGCCCTTTCCTGTTTCAGCATGACAATGCCCCTGTTCTCAAAGCAAGGTCGATACAGAAATGATTTGTCAATATCGGTGTGGAAGAATTTGACTGGCCTGCACAAAGCCCTGACCTCAACCCCATCGAACACCTTTGGGATGAATTGGAACACCGACTGCGAGCCAGGCCTAATCACCCAACATCAGTGCCCGACCTCACTAATGCTCTTGTGGCTGAATGGAAGCAAATCCCCGCAGCAATGTTTCCAACATCTAGTGGAAAGCCTTCCCAGAAGAGTGGAGGCTGTTATAGCAGCAAAGGGGGGGACCAACTCCATATTAATGCCCATGATTTTGGAATGAGATGTTCGACGAGCAGACTTTTGGTCATGTAGTGTATATCTGGTGTATTAGAAACAATTATTGATACCATGGTTGTCTTCTAAAACATGTTTTATTTACACAAAGATTGACCACGAAGATAGCCATTTTCCCCTTCACTATAATGGGGGATCCTGTTTTCTGCTAACAATGTCTGCAGTACCGGTGGTCAGCCTTGAACTTCTCAACCTCAATGAGAGGGGGCAGTCATTAACCCCTGGGGTGGATCCTGTAGAGCTAAGGTTATACAGTCAGTCTCCACACCCCCCCATCCCCCCTCCAGCAACTCTCCACCCTTCCCCCCCCCCCCCCCACTCCCACTCAATCAAATTCAATAAAATGTATTTATAAAGCCTCCCTTTACCCCTCCACCCATCACCCTCCTCTCTCCACCCACCAGCCTCCACTCCCCTCCCTCCACTCCCCTCCCTCCACTCCCCAGCCTCCACCCCCCTCCCTCTACCCCCATCCACCACCCCCCTCCCTCTACCCCCAGCCTCCACCCCCTCGCTCTACCCCCCAATCTCCACCCCCATCCACCACCCCCTCCTCTACCCCCTCCTCCACCCCCTCCCTACCCCCCCAGCCTCCACTCCTCCTCTACCCCCCAGCCTCCACACCCCCAGCCTACCCTACACCCCCCTCCCTCCCTCCATCCCCAGCATCCACTCCCTCTACCCCACTCTCTCTGTACTCACAATAAGCAACAGGTTTGACCCGTGCAGACAGTAAATTAAGCTTGGACACACTAATTCAAAACACACATTCGGTAATTATTTAAACAAAGTATGGTCGTAAAAATGTTTAAACCCTAAGTAAATAAATAGAAGGAAGGAATGAACAACTTGAAAAATAAACGACCTCAACTCTCCACCGCCATCTCTCTGCTGTGTTCAAGCTCATTGTTTCAACATCAATTTGCCCAAAGCAAAACATTGTCCCGAAATAAAACATTTTCTGAAAAGTTAAAATATGACATATGTAGCCGTTCTATTTCACAACGGCCAATTGAGCTCTGTATTATTTTCCACAAATTAGTGAGTGATTTATCAACTATTGGCTGGAAGGGATGGGGGCGGGGCTGAGGGGAGCTGCTAGCACTACTAAACTATTGGCTGGAAGGGATGGGGGCGGGGCTGAGGGGAGCTGCTAGCACTACTAAACTATTGGCTGGAAGGGATGGGGGGCGGGGCTGAGGGGAGCTGCTAGCACTACTAAACTATTGGCTGGAAGGGATGGGGGCGGGGCTGAGGGGAGCTGCTAGCACTAATAAACTATAGGCTGGAAGGGATGGGGGCGGGGCTGAGGGGAGCTGCTAGCACTACTAAACTATTGGCTGGAAGGGTTGGGGGCGGGGCTGAGGGGAGCTGCTAGCACTACTAAACTATAGGCTGGAAGGGATGGGGGCGGGGCTGAGGGGAGCTGCTAGCACTAATAAACTATAGGCTGGAAGGGATGGGGGCGGGCTGAGGGGGAGCTGCTAGCACTACTAAACTATTGGCTGGAAGGGTTGGGGGCGGGGGCTGAGGGGAGCTGCTAGCACTACTAAACTATTGGCTGGAAGGGATGGGGGCGGGGCTGAGGGGAGCTGCTAGCACTACTAAACTATAGGCTGGAAGGGATGGGGGCGGGGCTGAGGGGAGCTGCTAGCACTACTAAACTATAGGCTGGAAGGGATGGGGGGCGGGGCTGAGGGGAGCTGCTAGCACTACTAAACTATTGGCTGGAAGGGATGGGGGCGGGG
>NC_059209.1:38008875-38066375 GCF_020615455.1 Coregonus clupeaformis | reverse complement strand
ATAAATAAAAAACTCATACCTAGAAAATTAGCTCACCCTCTACAAAGCAACCAGGCTGCACAGCTGTTAATGTTATCAATTCTAAAAGTGGAACTGTTTACAAGGCTTTACTAAAGCAGCACATTCTAGCTTTGAAAGCATTCTTATTTCTCAAAACATGTGCCTACAGTGGCTTGCGAAAGTATTCTCCCCGCTTGGCATTTTTCCTATTTTGTTGCCTTACAACCTGGAATTAAAATTGATTTTGGGGGGGATTGTATCATTTGATTTACACAACATGCCTACCACTTTGAAGATGCAAAATATATTTTTTTTGTGTGAAACATACAAGAAATAAGACAAAAAAACAGAAAACTTGAGCGTGCATAACTATTCACCTTTATTTAACCAGGTAAGCCAGTTGAGAACAAGTTCTCATTTACAACTGCGACCTGGCCAAGATAAAGCAAAGCAGTGCGATAAAAACAACAACACAGAGTTACATATGGGGTAAAACAAAACATAAAGTCAAAAATACAACAGAAAATAGAAAATCTATATACAGTGTGTGCAAATGTAGCAAGTTATGGAGGTAAGGCAATAAATAGGCTATAGTGCAAAATAATTACAATTAGTATTAACACTGGAATGATAGATGTGCAAGAGATTATGTGCAAATAGAGATACTGGGGTGCAAATGAGCAAAATAAATAACAATATGGGGATGAGGTAGTTGGGTGGGCTAATTTCAGATGGGCTGTGTACAGGTGCAGTGATCGGTAAGGTGCTCTGACAACTGATGCTTAAAGTTAGTGAGGGAGATAAGAGTCTCCAACTTCAGAGATTTTTGCAGTTCGTTCCAGTCATTGGCAGCAGAGAACTGGAAGGAATGGCGGCCAAAGGAGGTGTTGGCTTTGGGGATGACCAGTGAGATATACCTGCTGGAGCGCAGACTACGGGTGGGTGTTGATATGGTGACCAATGAGCTGAGATAAGGCGGGGATTAGCCTAGCAGTGATTTATAGATGACTTGGAGCCAGTGGGTTTCGCGACGAATATGTAGTGAGGGCCAGCCAACGAGAGCGTACAGGTCACAATGGTGGGTAGTATATGGGGCTTAGGAGACAAAACGGATGGCACTGTGATAGACTACATCAAATTTGCTGAGTAGAGTGTTGGAGGCTATTTTGTAAATGACATCGCCAAAGTCAAGGATCGGTAGCATAGTCAGTTTTACGAGGGCATGTTTGGCAACATGAGTGAAGGAGGCTTTGTTGTGAAATAGGAAGCCAATTCTGGATTTAAATTTGGATTGGAGATGCTTAATGTGAGTCTGGAAGGAGAATTTACGGTCTAACCAGACACCTAGGTATTTGTAGTTGTCCACATATTCTAAGTCAGACCCGCCGAGAGTAGTGATTCTAGTCGGGCGGGCGGGTGCAAGCAGCGTTCGATTGAAGAGCATGCATTTAGTTTTACTAGCGTTTAAGAGCAGTTGGAGGCCACAGAAGGAGTGTTGTATGGCATTGAAGCTCGTTTGGAGGTTTGTTAACACAGTGTCCAATGAAGGGCCAGATGTATACAAAATGGTGTCGTCTGCGTAGAGGTGGATCTGAGAGTCACCAGCAGCAAGAGCGACATCATTGATATACACAGAGAATAGAGTCGGCCCGAGAATTGAACCCTGTGGCACCCCAGTAGAGACTGCCAGAGGTCCAGAAAACAGCCCCTCCGATTTGACACATTGAACTCTATCTGAGAAGTAGTTGGTGAACCAGGCGAGGCAGTAATTTGAGAAACCAAGGCTATTTAGTCTGCCAATAAGAATGCGGTGGTTGACAGAGTCGAAAGCCTTGGTCAGGTCGATGAAGACGGCTGCACAGTACTGTCTATTATCGATCGCAGTTATAATATCGTTTAGGACCTTGAGCGTGGCTGAGGTGCACCCATGACCAGATCGGAAACTGGATTACATAGCGGAGAAGGTACGGTGGGATTCGAAATGGTCGGTGATCTGTTTGTTAACTTGGCTTTCAAAAACTTTCGAAAGGCAGGGCAGGATGGATGTACAGTGGGGGGAAAAAAGTATTTAGTCAGCCACCAATTGTGCAAGTTACTGATAACAAGTTCAAACAGGTGCCATTAATACAGGTAACGAGTGGACAGAGGAGCCTCTTAAAGAAGAAGTTACAGGTCTGTGAGAGCCAGAAATCTTGCTTGTTTGTAGGTGACCAAATACTTATTTTCCACCATAATTTGCAAATAAATTCATAAAAAATCCTACAATGTGATTTTCTGGAATTTTTCTCATTTTGTCTGTCATAGTTGACGTGTACCTATGATGAAAATTACAGGCCTCTCTCATCTTTTTAAGTGGGAGAACTTGCACAATTGGTGGCTGACTAAATACTTTTTTTCCCCACTGTAGGTCTGTAACAGTTTGGATCTAGATTGTCAAATCAAATCAAATCAAATGTTATTGGTCACATGCGCCGAATACAACAGGTGCAGACATTACAGTGAAATGCTTACTTACAGCCCTTAACCAACAGTGCATTTATTTTTAACAAAAAAAGTACAAATAAAACAACAACAAAAAAAGTGTTGAGAAAAAAAGAGCAGAAGTAAAATAAAATAACAGTAGGGAGGCTATATATACAGGGGGTACCATTGCAGAGTCAATGTGCGGGGGGCACCGGCTAGTTGAGGTAGTTGAAGTAATATGTACATGTGTGTAGAGTTAAAGTGACTATGCATAAATAATTAACAGAGTAGCAGCAGCGTAAAAAGGATGGGGGTGGGGGGGCAGTGCAAATAGTCCGGGTAGCCATGATTAGCTGTTCAGGAGTCTTATGGCTTGGGGGTAGAAGCTGTTGAGAAGTCTTTTGGACCTAGACTTGGCACTCCGGTACCGCTTGCCGATGCGGTAGCAGAGAGAACAGTCTATGACTAGGGTGGCTGGAGTCTTTGACAATTTTGAGGGCCTTCCTCTGACACCGCCTGGTATAGAGGTCCTGGATGGCAGGAAGCTTGGCCCCAGTGATGTACTGGGCCGTACGCACTACCCTCTGTAGTGCCTTGCGGTCGGAGGCCAAGCAGTTGCCATACCAGGCGGTGATGCAACCAGTCAGGATGCTCTCGATGGTGCAGCTGTAGAATTTTTGAGGATCTGAGGACCCATGCCAAATCTTTTCAGTCTCCTGAGGGGAATAGGCTTTGTCGTGCCCTCTTCACGACTGTCTTGGTGTGTTTGGACCATGATAGTTCGTTGGTGATGTGGACACCAAGGAACTTGAAGCTCTCAACCTGTTCCACTACAGCCCCGTCGATGAGAATGGGGGCGTGCTCAGTCCTCTTTGTTTCCCTGTAGTCCACAATCATCTCCTTTGTCTTGGTCACGTTGAGGGAGAGGTTGTTGTCCTGGCACCACACGGCCATGTCTCTGACCTCCTCCCTATAGGCTGTCTCATCGTTGTCGGTGATCAGGCCTACCACTGTTGAGTCGTCGGCAAACTTAATGATGGTGTTGGAGTCGTGCCTGGCCATGCAGTCATGGGTGAACAGAGAGTACAGGAGGGGGACTGAGCACGCACCCCTGAGGGGCCCCGTGTTGAGGATCAGTGTGGCAGATGTGTTGTTACCTACCCTTACCACCTGGGGCGGCCCGTCAGGAAGTCCAGGATCCAGTTGCAGAGGGAGGTGTTTAGTCCCAGGGTCCTTAGCTTAGTGATGAGCTTTGAGGGCACTATGGTGTTGAATGCTGAGCTTTAGTCAATGAATAGCATTCTCACGTAAGTGTTCCTCTTGTCCAGGTGGGAAAGGGCAGTGTGGAGTGCAATAGAGATTGCATCATCTGTGGATCTGTTGGGGCGGTATGCAAATTGGAGTGGGTCTAGGGTTTCTGGGATAATGCTGTTGATGTGAGCCATGACCAGCCTTTCAAAGCACTTCATG
This sequence comes from Coregonus clupeaformis, assembly GCF_020615455.1. Taxonomy (NCBI): domain Eukaryota; kingdom Metazoa; phylum Chordata; class Actinopteri; order Salmoniformes; family Salmonidae; genus Coregonus; species Coregonus clupeaformis. Next base: position 38,062,442 of record NC_059209.1, on the reverse strand, counting down.
GCTACAGACGTCAGTGCTACGGGTCGGTAGTCATTTAGGCAGGTTATCTTAGAGTCCTTGGGCACGGGGACTATGGTGGTCTGCTTGAAACATGTTGGTATTACAGACTCAGTCAGGGACATGTTGAAAATGTCTTTGAAGAGGGGGATGACCGCGGCAGCTTTCCAATCTCTGGGGATCTCAGACGATACGAAAGAGAGGTTGAACAGGCTAGTATTTAGGTGTTTTTAGAAATGTTGCAAATCTCTGGAAAACGAAATACAGAAATATCTCATTTACATAAGTATTTACATCCAAGAGTCAATACATGTTAAATCACCTTTGGCAGCGATTACAGCTGTGAGTCTTTCTGGGTAAGTCTCTAAGTCTCTAAGATTGCACAATATTTTCACTGTTCTCTTTCTAATTCTTCAAGCTCTGTCAAGTTGGTTGTTGATCATCGCTAGACAGCCATTTTCAAGTCTTGCCAAAGATTTCAAATCAAATCAAATTTGATTTGCCGCATGCGCCGAATACAACAGGTGTAGACCTTACAGTGAAATACTTACTTACAAAAAACTCAGATTTTCAAGCAGATTTAAGTCAAAACTGTAACTAGGAACATTGAAAATATGAAGAGTGGTACTCAGTGATGTGTTGCATTTGCCCCAAACATAACACTTTGTATTCAGGACATAACATAGATTTTTTGGCCAGATTTTTTTGCAGTTTTACTTTCGTGCCTTGTTGCAAACAGGATGCATGTTTTGGAAAATGTGTATTCTGTACAGGCTTCCTTCTTTTCACTCTGTCATTTAGGTTAGTATTGTGGAGTAACTACAATGTTGTTGATCCATCCTCAGTTTTCTCCCATCACAGCCATTAAACTCAGTAACTGTTTTAAAGTCACCATTGGCCTCATGGTGAAATCCCTGAGCGGTTTCCTTCCTCTTCGACAACTGAGTTAGGAAGGACACCTGTATCTTTGTAGTAACTGGGTGTATTGATACACCATCCAAAGTGTAATTAAAAACTTCACCATGCTCAAAGGGATATTCAATGTCTGTCTTTTTTTTTACCCATCTACCAATAGGTGCCCTTCTTTGTGAGGCATTGGAAAACCTCCCTGGTCTTTAAGTTTGAATCTGTGTTCGAAATGTAATGCTTGACTGAGGGACCTTATAGATAATTCTATGTGTGGGGTACAGAGATGAGGTAGTCATTCAAAAATCAAGCAACTTATTATGTGACTTGTTAAGTACATTTTTACTCCTGAACTTTAGGCTTGCCATAATAAAAGGATTGAATACTTGATGACTCAAGACATTTTCAGCTTTTCATTTTTAATTACACTGAACAAAAATATAAACGCAAACAAAAATGTATATCGGTAATTTACAATCTGTGGAAACTATGAGAATAGAAAGGTTCAGAACTTTTGTGACACATCACAACACAGTTGAAAAATATTTGGCAATTATAAATCAAAACTGGATGGTCTTCAGAGATACAGTGCATTCGGAAAGTATTCAGACCCATTGACCTTTTCCACATTTTGATACATTACAGCCTTATTCTAAAACGGATTAAATTGTTTTTTTCCCCTCATCAAGCTACAAACAATATCCCATAATGACAAAGCAAAAGCAAGGAGCGAAACAGAGGGAGAACGAGAGGGGGAGAGAGCAAGAGGGAGGGAGGGAGGGAGGGCGAGAGTGAGCGAGAGAGAGAGGGAGGGAGAGAGAGAGAGAGGGGAGAGAGGGAGGGGGAGAGAGAGGGAGAGAGAGAGGGAGGGGGAGAGAGAGGGAGGGGGAGAGAGAGGGAGAGAGCGAGAGCGAGAAAGGAGAGGGAGAGCGGGAGAGAGTGGGCGGGAGCGAGAGGGAGAGGGAAAGAGGGGGAGAGAGCAAGAGGGAGGAGGAGGGAGGCGAGAGAGTGAGCGAGAGAGAGGGAGGGAGGGAGAGAGAGAGAGGGGGAGAGAGAGGGAGGGGGAGAGAGAGGGAGAGAGAGAGGGAGGGGGAGAGAGAGGGAGGGGGAGAGAGAGGAGAGAGCGAGAGCGAGAAAGGAGAGGGAGAGCGGGAGAGAGTGGGCGGGAGCGAGAGGGAGAGGGAAAGAGGGGGAGAGAGCAAGAGGAAGGGGGGAGTGGGAGGGAGGGAGAGCGAGAGGGAGGGAGAGCGGGAGGGAGAGCGCGGGAGAGAGGGAGAGAGAGCGAGAGGGAGGGAGAGCGAGAGGGAGAGGGAGGGAGAGGGAGGGAGCGAGAGCGAGGGAGTGAGAGCGAGGGAGAGGGAGGGAGCGAGAGCGAGCGAGGGAGAGAGAGAGCAAGGGGGAGATCAGAATAGAGCAGGAGAGAGCGGGAGAGGGAGAGAGAGAGGGAGGGAGGGAGGGAGGGAGGGAGGGAGAGAGGGAGGGAGGGGGAGAGGGAGAGAGAGGGAGGGAGAGAGGGGGTGAGAGAGGGAGCGGGAGAGGGTGAGGGGGAGAGCGAGAGAGAGAGGGAGCGAGGAAGGGAGGGAGGAGGAGAGCGAGAGGGAGAGAGAGAAAGGGAGAGGGAGAGCGAGAGGGGGAAAGCGAGAGGGAGAGCGAGCGGGAGGGAGGGAGAGCGAGAGGGAGAGTGAGCGGGAGGGAGGGAGAGAGAGAGAGAGGGAGGGGGAGAGGGCGGGAGGGCGGGAGGGAGAGAGGGGGAGAGAGGGAGAGAGGGGGTGAGAGGGGGAGCGGGAGAGGGTGAGAGCGAAAGAGAGGGAGCGAGGGAGGGAGGGGGAGAGCAAGAGAGAGAGCGAGAGAGAGAGAGAGAGAGCGAGAGAGAGAGAGAGAGAGAGAGAGAGAGAGAGAGAGAGAGAGAGAGAGAGAGAGGTAGAGGTAGAGAAAAGAGAGTGAGAGCAACAGAATGGGAATGGTAGAGAGGGAGAAATAGTTCCTGAATTAGATCTGAGAGGCTCTGGTCCTTCAGATGTCTCCATCAGCCAACCACAAGCCCAGCCTGAGCATGTGAAGCATTCTGCCTTGCTGCCACAGCCACAGCCACCACCCGATGCTAATAACTGCAATGTGTTAGCTACAATAAAGCACTCTGACTTAAGACTCACACACCACACTCTTTTTTCACTCGCACACACTCACTCTCTCTTCCTCACAGCAGAAAGGGGAAAAATCCCAACCACAGCCTTTAATGGGAACCGTTCATTAAATGTCTAATATTTATGGTTAAGGTCTAAGGATGTGACTGATGGTCTGGTCATCTGGCAGTTTGCTTCTTGTTTTGTCTTTCCTCCTCTTTTTGTCACACATTTTACTAACTGCATAATAACATTATTCAAACGCATTGAAACAACGTATTCTAGCTTATAATGAACATCACAGAAATATCTTCCAAACTGAAGCCATTGAGATAAGTGAGGGATATCATTCATCAACCCCAAATGGAATCTTTCCCTAAACTGACTTTGCCCATCACTACAGTGTATTAGGTATATGATATACATCACTAGCCCCACTACAGTGTATTAGGTATATGATATACATCACTAGCCCCACTACAGTGTATTAGGTATATGATATACATCACTAGCCCCACTACAGTATATTAGGTATATGATATACATCACTAGCCCCACTACAGTGTATTAGGTATATGATATACATCACTAGACCCACTACAGTGTATTAGGTATATGATATACATCACTAGCCCCACTACAGTGTATTGGGTATATGATATACATCACTAGCCCCACTACAGTATATTAGGTATATGATATACATCACTAGCCCCACTACAGTGTATTAGGTATATGATATACATCACTAGCCCCACTACAGTGTATTAGGTATATGATATACATCACTAGCCCCACTACAGTATATTAGGTATATGATATACATCACTAGCCCCACTACAGTGTATTAGGTATATGATATACATCACTAGCCCCACTACAGTGTATTAGGTATATGATATACATCACTAGCCCCACTACAGTGTATTAGGTATATGATATACATCACCAGCCCCACTACAGTGTATTAGGTATATGATATACATCACTAGCCCCACTACAGTGTATTAGGTATATGATATACATCACTAGCCCCACTACAGTATATTAGGTATATGATATACATCACTAGCCCCACTACAGTATATTAGGTATATGATATACATCACTAGCCCCCACTACAGTATATTAGGTATATGATATACATCACTAGCCCCACTACAGTGTATTAGGTATATGATATACATCACTAGCCCCACTACAGTGTATTAGGTATATGATATACATCACTAGCCCCACAACAGTGTATTAGGTATATGATATACATCACTAGCCCCACTACAGTATATTAGGTATATGATATACATCACTAGCCCCACTACAGTATATTAGGTATATGATATACATCACTAGCCCCACTACAGTGTATTAGGTATATGATATACATCACTAGCCCCACTACAGTGTATTAGGTATATGATATACATCACTAGCCCCACTACAGTGCATTAGGTATATGATACATCACTAGCCCCACTACAGTATATTAGGTATATGATATACATCACTAGCCCCACTACAGTGTATTAGGTATATGATATACATCACTAGCCCCACTACAGTGTATTAGGTATATGATATACATCATTAGCCCCACTACAGTGTATTAGGTATATGATATACATCACTAGCCCCACTACAGTGTATTAGGTATATGATACATCACTAGCCCCACTACAGTGTATTAGGTATATGATATACATCACTAGCCCCACTACAGTATATTAGGTATATGATATACATCACTAGCCCCACTACAGTGTATTAGGTATATGATATACATCACTAGCCCCACTACAGTGTATTAGGTATATGATATACATCACTAGCCCCACTACAGTGTATTAGGTATATGATATACATCACTAGCCCCACTACAGTGTATTGGGTATATGATATACATCACTAGCCCCACTACAGTGTATTAGGTATATGATATACATCACTAGCCCCACTACAGTATATTAGGTATATGATATACATCACTAGCCCCACTACAGTATATTAGGTATATGATATACATCACTAGCCCCACTACAGTATATTAGGTATATGATATACATCACTAGCCCCACTACAGTATATTAGGTATATGATATACATCACTAGCCCCACTACAGTGTATTAGGTATATGATATACATCACTAGCCCCACTACAGTGTATTAGGTATATGATATACATCACTAGCCCCACTACAGTGTATTAGGTATATGATATACATCACTAGCCCCACTACAGTGTATTAGGTATATGATACATCACTAGCCCCACTACAGTATATTAGGTATATGATATACATCACTAGCCCCACTACAGTATATTAGGTATATGATATACATCACTAGCCCCACTACAGTGTATTAGGTATATGATATACATCACTAGCCCCACTACAGTGTATTAGGTATATGATATACATCACTAGCCCCACTACAGTGTATTAGGTATATGATATACATCACTAGCCCCACTACAGTGTATTAGGTATATGATATACATCACTAGCCCCACTACAGTGTATTAGGTATATGATATACATCACTAGCCCCACTACAGTGTATTAGGTATATGATATACATCACTAGCCCCACTACAGTGTATTAGGTATATGATATACATCATTAGCCCCACTACAGTGTATTAGGTATATGATATACATCACTAGCCCCACTACAGTGTATTAGGTATATGATACATCACTAGCCCCACTACAGTGTATTAGGTATATGATATACATCACTAGCCCCACTACAGTATATTAGGTATATGATATACATCACTAGCCCCACTACAGTGTATTAGGTATATGATATACATCACTAGCCCCACTACAGTGTATTAGGTATATGATATACATCACTAGCCCCACTACAGTGTATTAGGTATATGATATACATCACTAGCCCCACTACAGTGTATTAGGTATATGATATACATCACTAGCCCCACTACAGTGTATTAGGTATATGATATACATCACTAGCCCCACTACAGTATATTAGGTATATGATATACATCACTAGCCCCCACTACAGTATATTAGGTATATGATATACATCACTAGCCCCACTACAGTATATTAGGTATATGATATACATCACTAGCCCCACTACAGTATATTAGGTATATGATATACATCACTAGCCCCCACTACAGTGTATTAGGTATATGATATACATCACTAGCCCCACTACAGTGTATTAGGTATATGATATACATCACTAGCCCCCACTACAGTGTATTAGGTATATGATATACATCACTAGCCCCACTACAGTGTATTAGGTATATGATACATCACTAGCCCCACTACAGTATATTAGGTATATGATATACATCACTAGCCCCAGTACAGTGTATTAGGTATATGATATACATCACTAGCCCCACTACAGTGTATTAGGTATATGATATACATCACTAGCCCCACTACAGTGTATTAGGTATATGATATACATCACTAGCCCCACTACAGTGTATTAGGTATATGATATACATCACTAGCCCCACTACAGTGTATTAGGTATATGATATACATCACTAGCCCCACTACAGTGTATTAGGTATATGATATACATCACTAGCCCCACTACAGTGTATTAGGTATATGATATACATCACTAGCCCCACTACAGTGTATTAGGTATATGATATACATCACTAGCCCCACTACAGTGTATTAGGTATATGATATACATTACTAGCCCCACTACAGTGTATTAGGTATATGATATACATCACTAGCCCCACTACAGTGTATTAGGTATATGATATACATCACTAGCCCCACTACAGTGTATTAGGTATATGATATACATCACTAGCCCCACTACAGTATATTAGGTATATGATATACATCACTAGCCCCACTACAGTGTATTAGGTATATGATATACATCACTAGCCCCACTACAGTGTATTAGGTATATGATACATCACTAGCCCCACTACATTGTATTAGGTATATGATATACATCACTAGCCCCACTACAGTGTATTAGGTATATGATATACATCACTAGCCCCACTACAGTGTATTAGGTATAAGATATACATCACTAGCCCCACTACAGTGTATTAGGTATATGATATACATCACTAGCCCCACTACAGTGTATTAGGTATATGATATACATCACTAGCCCCACTACAGTTTATTAGGTATATGATATACATCACTAGCCCCACTACAGTGTATTAGGTATATGATATACATCACTAGCCCCACTACAGTATATTAGGTATATGATATACATCACTAGCCCCACTACAGTGTATTAGGTATATGATATACATCACTAGCCCCACTACAGTGTATTAGGTATATGATATACATCACTAGCCCCACTACAGTGTATTAGGTATATGATATACATCACTAGCCCCACTACAGTGTATTAGGTATATGATATACATCACTAGCCCCACTACAGTGTATTAGGTATATGATATACATCACTAGCCCCACTACAGTATATTAGGTATATGATATACATCACTAGCCCCACTACAGTATATTAGGTATATGATATACATCACTAGCCCCACTACAGTATATTAGGTATATGATATACATCACTAGCCCCACTACAGTATATTAGGTATATGATATACATCACCAGTCCCACTACAGTGTATTAGGTATATGATATACATCACTAGCCCCACTACAGTGTATTAGGTATATGATATACATCACTAGCCCCACTACAGTGTATTAGGTATATGATACATCACTAGCCCCACTACATTGTATTAGGTATATGATATACATCACTAGCCCCACTACAGTGTATTAGGTATAAGATATACATCACTAGCCCCACTACAGTGTATTAGGTATATGATATACATCACTAGCCCCACTACAGTGTATTAGGTATATGATATACATCACTAGCCCCACTACAGTATATTAGGTATATGATATACATCACTAGCCCCACTACAGTGTATTAGGTATATGATATACATCACTAGCCCCACTACAGTGTATTAGGTATATGATATACATCACTAGCCCCACTACAGTGTATTAGGTATATGATATACATCACTAGCCCCACTACAGTGTATTAGGTATATGATATACATCACTAGCCCCACTACAGTGTATTAGGTATATGATATACATCACTAGCCCCACTACAGTATATTAGGTATATGATATACATCACTAGCCCCACTACAGTATATTAGGTATATGATATACATCACTAGCCCCACTACAGTGTATTAGGTATATGATATACATCACTAGCCCCACTACAGTATATTAGGTATATGATATACATCACCAGTCCCACTACAGTGTATTAGGTATATGATATACATCACTAGCCCCACTACAGTGTATTAGGTATATGATATACATCACTAGCCCCACTACAGTGTAATAGGTATATGATATACATCACTAGCCCCACTACAGTGTATTAGGTATATGATATACATCACTAGCCCCACTACAGTGTATTAGGTATATGATATACATCACTAGCCCCACTACAGTGTATTAGGTATATGATATACATCACTAGCCCCACTACAGTGTATTAGGTATATGATATACATCACTAGCCCCACTACAGTGTATTAGGTATATGATATACATCACTAGCCATACTACAGTATATTAGGTATATGATATACATCACTAGCCCCACTACAGTATATTAGGTATATGATATACATCACTAGCCCCACTACAGTGTATTAGGTATATGATATACATCACTAGCCCCACTACAGTGTATTAGGTATATGATATACATCACTAGCCCCACTACAGTGTATTAGGTATATGATATACATCACTAGCCCCACTACAGTGTATTAGGTATATGATATACATCACTAGCCCCACTACAGTGTATTAGGTATATGATATACATCACTAGCCCCACTACAGTGTATTAGGTATAAGATATACATCACTAGCCCCACTACAGTGTATTAGGTATATGATATACATCACCAGTCCCACTACAGTGTATTGGGTATATGATATACATCACTAGCCCCACTACAGTGTATTAGGTATATGATATACATCACTAGCCCCACTACAGTGTATTAGGTATATTATATACATCACTAGCCCCACTACAGTGTATTAGGTATATGATATACATCACTAGCCCCACTAAAGTGTATTAGGTATATGATATACATCACTAGCCCCACTACAGTATATTAGGTATATGATATACATCACTAGCCCCACTACAGTATATTAGGTATATGATATACATCACTAGCCCCACTACAGTGTATTGGTATATGATATACATCACTAGCCCCACTACAGTGTATTAGGTATATGATATACATCACTAGCCCCACTACAGTGTATTAGGTATATGATATACATCACTAGCCCCACTACAGTGTATTAGGTATATGATATACATCACTAGCCCCACTACAGTGTATTAGGTATATGATATACATCACTAGCCTCACTACAGTGTATTAGGTATATGATATACATCACTAGCCCCCACTACAGTGTATTAGGTATATGATATACATCACTAGCCCCACTACAGTGTATTAGGTATATGATATACATCACTAGCCCCACTACAGTGTATTAGGTATATGATATACATCACTAGCCCCACTACAGTGTATTAGGTATATGATATACATCACTAGCCCCACTACAGTGTATTAGGTATATGATATACATCACTAGCCCCACTACAGTGTATTAGGTATATGATATACATCACTAGCCCCACTACAGTGTATTAGGTATATGATATACATCACTAGCCCCACTACAGTGTATTAGGTATATGATACATCACTAGCCCCACTACAGTGTATTAGGTATATGATATACATCACTAGCCCCACTACAGTCTATTAGGTATATGATATACATCACTAGCCCCACTACAGTATATTAGGTATATGATATACATCACTAGCCCCACTACAGTGTATTAGGTATATGATATACATCACTAGCCCCACTACAGTGTATTAGGTATATGATATACATCACTAGCCCCACTACAGTGTACTAGGTATATGATATACATCACTAGCCCCACTACAGTGTATTAGGTATATGATACATCACTAGCCCCACTACAGTGTATTAGGTATATGATATACATCACTAGCCCCACTACAGTCTATTAGGTATATGATATACATCACTAGCCCCACTACAGTGTATTAGGTATATGATATACATCACTAGCCCCACTACAGTGTACTAGGTATATGATATACATCACTAGCCCCACTACAGTGTATTAGGTATATGATATACATCACTAGCCCCACTACAGTGTATTAGGTATATGATATACATCACTAGCCCCCACTACAGTGTATTAGGTATATGATATACATCACTAGCCCCACTACAGTGTATTAGGTATATGATATACATCACTAGCCCCACTACAGTGTATTAGGTATATGATATACATCACTAGCCCCACTACAGTGTATTAGGTATATGATATACATCACTAGCCCCACTACAGTGTATTAGGTATATGATATACATCACTAGCCCCACTACAGTGTATTAGGTATATGATATACATCACTAGCCCCACTACAGTGTATTAGGTATATGATATACATCACTAGCCCCACTACAGTGTATTAGGTATATGATATACATCACTAGCCCCACTACAGTGTATTAGGTATATGATATACATCACTAGCCCCACTACAGTGTATTAGGTATATGATATACATCACTAGCCCCACTACAGTGTATTAGGTATATGATATACATCACTAGCCCCACTACAGTGTATTAGGTATATGATATACATCACTAGCAAAGCAAACATAACCTAAAAGGAATAGGCCAAACTCCAATATCTTTGATGTAACTCACTCAGCTAAAGAGCTAGCTAGCCAGCCGGCTTCGTTGCCAAAACATAGCTAGCTTGCTAGATTACATTAGCTAGCTAGCTACCAAAGATGATTAACTCGCTAGCTTCGTTGCTAAAGCTAGCTAGCAAAGCTACTAACCAGTAAGCGACCTATAGTTTGTGTGCTTTCTCTTCACCCCTCCCACACACCGGTACCACGTCTCTACAGAACATTCCGCCATCATAGAGGGCACTCAGTAGGGGGTGGTGATGACATTTCACTTCCTTATGTTATAAAATAAATTTTTACCATTAAGTGATAATGCCCGAGAAGCCGCTGTTTGGAGGATATATCGGCACAGGTGTTGTTAGGCCCGAGACGAAGTCGAGGCAAACCGTGCCACTATATCCGCCAAAACCGGCTTCGAGGGCATTATCACTTTTATACAACGGGTTACCAACATATTCAAATAATGATTTACATATTTACATAAAAAAATATTGTTTTGATGAATTTATTCATACTATTTCATCCTTCCACAAGATATACAGTACCAGTCAAAAGTTTGGACACACCTACTCATTCAAGGGTTTTTCTTTATTTTTACTATTTTCTACATTGTGGAATAATAGTGAAGACATCAAAACTATGAAATAACACATATGGAATCATGTAGTAACCAAACAAGTGTTAAACAAATCAAAATATATTTGAGATTCTTCAAATAGTCACCCTTTGCCTTGATGACAGCTTTGCACACTCTTGGCATTCTCTCAACCAGCTTCACCTGGAATGCTTTTCCAACTGTCTTGAAGGTGTTCCCACATATGCTGAGCACTTGTTGGCTGCTTTTCCTTCACTCTGCGGTCCAACTCATCCCAAACCATCTCAATTGGGTTGAGGTCGGGGGATTGTGGAGGCCAGGTCATCTGATGCAGCACTCCATCACTCTCCTTCTTGGTCAAATAGCCCTTACACAGCCTGGAGGTGTGTTGGGTCATTGTCCTGTTGAAAAACAAATAATAGTCCCACTAAGCCCAAACTAAATGAGATGGCGTATCGCTGCAGAATGCTGTGGTAGCCATGCTGGTTAAGTGTGCCTTGAATTCTAAATAAATCACAGACAGTGTCACCAGCAAAGCACCCCCATACCATAACACCTCCTCCTCCATGCTTCACGGTGGGAACCACAATGCGGAGATCATCCGTTCACCCACACCACGTCTCACAAAGACACGGCGGTTGGAAGCAAAAATCTTAAATTTGGACTCCAGACCAAAGCACACATTTCCACCAGTCTAATGTCTATTGCTCGTGTTTCTTGGCCCGAGCAGGTCTCTTCTTATTATTGGTGTCCTTTAGTAGTGGTTTCTTTGCAGCAATTCAACCATGAAGGCCTGATTCACACAGTCTCCTCTGAACAGTTGATGTTGAGATGTGTCTGTTACTTGAACTCTGTGAAGCATTTATTTGGGCTGCAATTTCTGAGGCTGGTAACTCTAATGAACTTATCCTTTGCAGCAGAGGTAACTCTGGGTCTTCCATTCCTGTGGCGGTCCTCATGAGAGCCAGTTTCATTATGCCGCTTGATGGTTTTTGCGACTGCACTTGAATTAACTTTAAAAGTTCTTGAAATGTTCTGTATTGACTGACATTCATGTCTTAAAGTAATGATGGACTGTCGTTTCTCTTTGCTTATTTGAGCTGTTCTTGCCATAATATGGACTTGGTCTTTTACCAAATAGGGCTATCTTCTGTATACCCCCCCACCTTGTCACAACACAACTGATTGGCTCAAACGCATTAAGAATGAAAACAATTCCACAAATTAACTTTTAAGAAGGCACACCTGTTAATTGAAATGGATTCCTGGTGACTACGTCATGAAGCTGGTTGAGAGAATGCCAAGAGTGTGCAAAGCTGTCATCAAGGCAAAGGATGGCTATTTGAAGAATCTCAAATATAACATATATTTAGATTTATTTAACACTTTTTTGGTTACTACATGATTCCATATGTATTATTTCATAGTTTTGATGTCTTCACTATTATTATACAATGTAGAAAATAGTAAAAATAAAGAAAAATCCTTGAATGAGTAGGTGTGTCCAAACTTTTGACTGGTAGTGTAGTCCCGATACAAATCTAGGGTTGCTACCCAAGCCGACTGGTCATTCGTTCTATCGGTTCGGTTGCCAGAGACGCGACCCAGTCGTTCAGTCTTTTTGTTCTGTATCTATGGACGTGACCCAGTCGTTCGTTCTAAATGTTCCATTGCCATACTGGCTGGCAACGTTCTTATCCCTTGCTTGCTAGCTAGCCAACTATGGCTAACTTAGTCACGTCAAAAGGTGCAGCCAGAATAACAGCAAAGTAGCATTTGCATTTGTTCAAGCTGTTTTCTAGTGACACTATTTGGATACATCTATAGCAATGAGCTAATGAGGCGTGATTTCGCCTGCCATAGAAAATGTGCTCACTGGTCAGGACACTGTTGTTCAGAGGAGCTAGCCAACAACGCAGCTAACACAATCACTTCAAACTGAAGTTGGAAAGACTGCAAACTAGCTGCACTTCGTTTGTTTTACCTATTTTCTATTGACATTTCTTTGTATATATCCATAAAAATGATGTAGATTCATGACTTCGACTGGCTGAGAAACGCTGCCTGCCTGCCTGTCTCGTCCCGACTCCCGACCCATTCATTACTATGGGACAGCTGGAGATCGAGTTTCAATATTGAAACAATATTGCAAATGTCGGAGAGACAGACAGCAAGGTTTATACAATTCTCCGCTGTTGAAAACTAAATGTTAGTCTAAAAGAAATGTGGGATACTGTCTGGATGCTTTTTATAGTTGAGATCAAGTTTATAAATTGCCTGACTGGGTTAAAGAGACAGTGGATTGGGCAGTCAGATGGAACAGAGTAAATAGGCATTTCAATGTCATAGATTTAGCCGGTGGTAACTTGTGGAATAGACAATGGCTGGAATGTGGTTTTAACCAATCAGCGTCCAGGATTAGACCCACCCGTTGGATAAAGACAATTATAAACTGGGTGGTTCGAGCCCTGAATGCTGATTGGCTGAAAGCCGTGGTATACCAGACCATATACCACAGGTATTTACTGTTCTAATTATGTTGGCAACGAGTTTATAATAGCAATAAGGCACCTCGGGGGTTTGTGGTATATGGCCAATATACCACGGCTAATGGCTGTATCCAGGCACACCGCGTTGTGTCGTGACTAAGAACAGCCCTCAGACATTTCACAGAGATACGCTTGTTTTTTCGAAAAATAACAGTTACTTCGCATTAATATGAACAGCGTATACTAAAATATGAAAATACTACATGTAATGTCTCAAAATCGATATCTATCTTACCTCTATATTGTTTTATGTCCTGCGGATTTGAGAAGAAAGACGAGGAGTTCAACGGTGAGCCTCTCAGGTAGCATTCATTCTCTCACAGCATCCAGCCTAGCTGATGCAATGATATTCTCCTGATTTACTGATTGACAACTTTTTTCTCTGGCCTCCAATGATTTAGTCACCCTAATTTTGACCATCCCACAAGGGTAAAATACATTTTGAACGGATTATGTTAGAGACAGGTTGGTTTTCGTAGAGGATTATCTACACAATTAACATTATTTTACCCATTGGTCAAAAGATTTTGATTGGACACCCTATACTCAAGGAGGAGAGGCCTGTGGAAGGTTCAATGGGTCTCTCTCTGTCTATGTCAGAAAGATTTCCAATGTATTTATTCCAAACGGCAAATAACTTGAACATGGGTGTCTCTGGACCTATTCTCCCCCTGTTAGGAGCCAAGTGTTGTCATGCTGTGGTAACATAAAGCCCTCTGAGGGAGGTCTAGCACGCTAGACTCCAACAGGTCTACTGTAGCTAGCTTCTTAGAGAACAACATGTGTCAAGTCCTGTACATATCAAACTATTCAGGTCCAAATAACTGACGGCTATTTGAACTTAGGAGCATGCTACTACAGTACGTCACTGTATCATCCTCCAGTTCAGGGAGGTCAATGTCTGTATCAATATAATCTGATGAGACATGTTTCATGTCTTCATAACGTTTTGGATGAATCATGCGTTACAGCAATACAACAAGAGTCCTGTCCCAGCCTCTAGACCAGAAGCCAGTGTGTTCTCCGTGCGTCTCTCTCTCTCAACAAGAAGGCCAAAACGCAGCAGTGTACTGAGAGAGAACACCCAATCCTCTCCCTGTCAGCTGGAAATTATAACTGTCTCAAAGTTTGGTGAAAGACTTTTAAGCAATTACAACATAATTATAACACATGTAAATTCTCATCATGTTGGTCATTTTAAGAAGCAATGTGGTCAGTGTCAGGCAGGCAATACACGTCTCCAAGTATACAGTGTTTATTTTCATTTCAGCTAACCATATGCCTCCACAATCCTTTTGTCTCTCTCCCCCACCATGAAGAGAGACATGTTGTGCAATTATTCATACTTCATTCTTCTATTCCCACCACCCCTACATGTCACGGAGACGGGGCTGGCCCAGATGAAAGCAAACACTACCTACTCAAACACACACACGCGCACTCACACCCTCTCTCTCTCTCACTCTCCCTCCCTCCCCCTCTCTCTCCCTCTCCCTCCCTCCCCCTCTCTCGCTCTCCCTCTCCCTCTGAGGCGAAGTGGATCCTGAAACTTTACTTACAACAATATACCAACGAGCCAAGGACAGGAAAGCTTTGTTTGAGAAGAAAATCCCTCTACTTTCAGAGAACAAAATACAAAATATTCAGTACAATTCAGTGAAAAGAAAATCTCTGTTTTTAGCCTGAATCAAGTAGCACTGGGGCTTTCTCTGCTAGCATCACTAGGTTTATTGGTTAGAATCTAATAAAAAATGTCCTGCCTTATATGGTGTCATCACTGCTATAATGAGAGTGGAATGATTCCGGGTTCAGAGGGGTGAGGGTCTGCTAAATGGAGCTACCACTCAGCCCAGGAGACCACCCACATACCACCCACAGACCACCCACACACCACCCACAGACCACCCACAGACCACCCACAGACCACCCATACACCACCCACAGACCACCCACAGACCACCCACAGACCACCCATACACCACCCACAGACCACCCACAGACCACCCACAGACCACCCACAGACCACCCACAGACCACCCACACACCACCCACAGACCACCCACACACCACCCACAGACCACCCACAGACCACCCACACACCACCCACACACCACCCACACACCACCCACAGACCACCCACACACCACCCACACACCACCCACAGACCACCCACAGACCACCCACAGACCACCCACAGTTTGTGGAACACAGCGACACACAACCCTAGGATTGTTCACTGAGACACTTCTACGAGGACTTCCACTGGACTCCCTCTTCTTCAAGTGGCCCCTTCACAGAACTAGACAATTCTACCCCACATCCAATCACTCCATCTAACATATGTGGACTGGTTTCCCGGACATGTATTAAGCCCAACTCCTGGACCAAAAAAGATGGACTAAAAGGAGAATCTCAAAATGAAGTCCAGGAATGGGATTAATCTGTGTCCGGGAAACTGTCCCTAAAAGTTGTAGAGTGGGGATGATCCTAAAGTCTAAAGAGAAGTCTATCCCTGAACACAACGCCAGATCTCTGACCTAAAACTGTTACACACAGATCAACTAAATGGATTGTAACCAAGATCCCTTTCCCTAACTGCAATGAAAGGCTGTTAACCCTGAACGCAATGCAGATTCCCTAAATGCAATGGAAGGCCCTTAACCCTAAACGCAATGCAGATTCCCTAAATGCAATGGAAGGCCCTTAACCCTAAACGCAATGCAGATTCCCTAAATGCAATGGAAGGCCCTTAACCCTAAACACAACGCAGATTTCCTAAATGTAGCGTAATCTGTCTGCAGACTGCAGTCCGGATGGCCTCTGGAGGAGGATTAGTCTGCAGCGCGGAGCATCCTGTCCACCATGTATTGATCACCACTTCAGTGGCCTGACTCACTGACTGCAGGAAGCCGGGGGTTTAGTTTCCCCACTGCGTTCCTGTCTGTGTCAGAGTCTGAGGAGAGCCGTAACCGTAAGCCCGGACCTCCGTCAACAACACTTGACTTACTAAACCCAACTCTCACAGACTCAGAACCAGGCTACTAAAAGACACAACACTGACTTACTAAACCCAACTCTCACAGACTCAGAACCAGGCTACTAAAAGACACAACACTGACTTACTAAACCCAACTCTCACAGACTCAGAACCAGGCTACTAAAAGACACAACACTGACTTACTAAACCCAACTCTCACAGACTCAGAACCAGGCTACTAAAGACACAACACTGATTTACTAAACCCAACTCTCACAGACTCAGAACCAGGCTACTAAAAGACACAACACTGACTTACTAAACCCAACTCTCACAGACTCAGAACCAGGCTACTAAAAGACACAACACTGACTTACTAAACCCAACTCTCAAAGACTCAGAACCAGGCTACTAAAATACACAACAATGACTTACTAAACCCAACTCTCACAGACTCAGAACCAGGCTACTAAAGACACAACACTGACTTACTAAACCCAACTCTCACAGACTCAGAACCAGGCTACTAAAGACACAACACTGACTTACTAAACCCAACTCTCACAGACTCAGAACCAGGCTACTAAAAGACACAACACTGATTTACTAAACCCAACTCTCACAGACTCAGAACCAGGCTACTAAAAGACACAACACTGACTTACTAAACCCAACTCTCACAGACTCAGAACCAGGCTACTAAAAGACACAACACTGACTTACTAAACCCAACTCTCACAGACTCAGAACCAGGCTACTAAAGACACAACACTGACTTACTAAACCAAACTCTCACAGACTCAGAACCAGGCTACTAAAAGACACAACACTGACTTACTAAACCCAACTCTCACAGACTCAGAACCAGGCTACTAAAATACACAACACTGACTTACTAAACCCAACTCTCACAGACTCAGAACCAGGCTACTAAAAGACACAACAATGACTTACTAAACCCAACTCTCACAGACTCAGAACCAGGCTACTAAAGACACAACACTGACTTACTAAAACCAACTCTCACAGACTCAGAACCAGGCTACTAAAGACACAACACTGACTTACTAAACCCAACTCTCACAGACTCAGAACCAGGCTACTAAAAGACACAACACTGACTTACTAAACCCAACTCTCACAGACTCAGAACCAGGCTACTAAAAGACACAACACTGACTTACTAAACCCAACTCTCACAGACTCAGAACCAGGCTACTAAAGACACAACACTGACTTACTAAACCAAACTCTCACAGACTCAGAACCAGGCTACTAAAAGACACAACACTGACTTACTAAACCCAACTCTCACAGACTCAGAACCAGGCTACTAAAATACACAACACTGACTTACTAAACCCAACTCTCACAGACTCAGAACCAGGCTACTAAAAGACATAACACTGACTTACTAAACCCAACTCTCACAGACTCAGAACCAGGCTACTAAAGACACAACACTGACTTACTAAAACCAACTCTCACAGACTCAGAACCAGGCTACTAAAGACACAACACTGACTTACTAAACCCAACTCTCACAGACTCAGAACCAGGCTACTAAAAGACACAACACTGACTTACTAAACCCAACTCTCACAGACTCAGAACCAGGCTACTAAAGACACAACACTGACTTACTAAACCCAACTCTCACAGACTCAGAACCAGGCTACTAAAGACACAACACTGACTTACTAAACCCAACTCTCACAGACTCAGAACCAGGCTACTAAAGACACAACACTGACTTACTAAACCCAACTCTCACAGACTCAGAACCAGGCTACTAAAAGACACAACACTGACTTACTAAACCCAACTCTCACAGACTCAGAACCAGGCTACTAAAGACACAACACTGACTTACTAAACCCAACTCTCACAGACTCAGAACCAGGCTACTAAAGACACAACACTGACTTACTAAACCCAACTCTCACAGACTCAGAACCAGGCTACTAAAGACACAACACTGACTTACTAAACCCAACTCTCACAGACTCAGAACCAGGCTACTAAAAGACACAACACTGACTTACTAAACCCAACTCTCACAGACTCAGAACCAGGCTACTAAAATACACAACACTGACTTACTAAACCCAACTCTCACAGACTCAGAACCAGGCTACTAAAAGACACAACAATGACTTACTAAACCCAACTCTCACAGACTCAGAACCAGGCTACTAAAGACACAACACTGACTTACTAAAACCAACTCTCACAGACTCAGAACCAGGCTACTAAAGACACAACACTGACTTACTAAACCCAACTCTCACAGACTCAGAACCAGGCTACTAAAAGACACAACACTGACTTACTAAACCCAACTCTCACAGACTCAGAACCAGGCTACTAAAAAGACACAACACTGACTTACTAAACCCAACTCTCACAGACTCAGAACCAGGCTACTAAAGACACAACACTGACTTACTAAACCAAACTCTCACAGACTCAGAACCAGGCTACTAAAAGACACAACACTGACTTACTAAACCCAACTCTCACAGACTCAGAACCAGGCTACTAAAATACACAACACTGACTTACTAAACCCAACTCTCACAGACTCAGAACCAGGCTACTAAAAGACATAACACTGACTTACTAAACCCAACTCTCACAGACTCAGAACCAGGCTACTAAAGACACAACACTGACTTACTAAAACCAACTCTCACAGACTCAGAACCAGGCTACTAAAGACACAACACTGACTTACTAAACCCAACTCTCACAGACTCAGAACCAGGCTACTAAAAGACACAACACTGACTTACTAAACCCAACTCTCACAGACTCAGAACCAGGCTACTAAAGACACAACACTGACTTACTAAACCCAACTCTCACAGACTCAGAACCAGGCTACTAAAGACACAACACTGACTTACTAAACCCAACTCTCACAGACTCAGAACCAGGCTACTAAAGACACAACACTGACTTACTAAACCCAACTCTCACAGACTCAGAACCAGGCTACTAAAAGACACAACACTGACTTACTAAACCCAACTCTCACAGACTCAGAACCAGGCTACTAAAGACACAACACTGACTTACTAAACCCAACTCTCACAGACTCAGAACCAGGCTACTAAAGACACAACACTGACTTACTAAACCCAACTCTCACAGACTCAGAACCAGGCTACTAAAGACACAACACTGACTTACTAAACCCAACTCTCACAGACTCAGAACCAGGCTACTAAAGACACAACACTGACTTACTAAACCCAACTCTCACAGACTCAGAACCAGGCTACTAAAAGACACAACACTGACTTACTAAACCCAACTCTCACAGACTCAGAACCAGGCTACTAAAGACACAACACTGACTTACTAAACCCAACTCTCACAGACTCAGAACCAGGCTACTAAAGACACAACACTGACTTACTAAACCCAACTCTCACAGACTCAGAACCAGGCTACTAAAGACACAACACTGGCTTACTAAACCCAACTCTCACAGACTCAGAACCAGGCTATTAAAGACACAACACTGGTTTACTAAACCCAACTCTCACAGACTCAGAACCAGGCTACTAAAAGACACAACACTGATTTACTAAACCCAACTCTCACAGACTCAGAACCAGGCTACTAAAAGACACAACACTGACTTACTAAACCCAACTCTCACAGACTCAGAACCAGGCTACTAAAAGACACAACACTGACTTACTAAACCCAACTCTCACAGACTCAGAACCAGGCTACTAAAAGACACAACAATGACTTACTAAACCCAACTCTCACAGACTCAGAACCAGGCTACTAAAAGACACAACACTGACTTACTAAACCCAACTCTCACAGACTCAGAACCAGGCTACTAAAAGACACAACATTGACTTACTAAACCCAACTCTCACAGACTCAGAACCAGGCTACTAAAAGACACAACACTGACTTACTAAACCCAACTCTCACAGACTCAGAACCAGGCTACTAAAGACACAACACTGGCTTACTAAACCCAACTCTCACAGACTCAGAACCAGGCTACTAAAAGACACAACACTGATTTACTAAACCCAACTCTCACAGACTCAGAACCAGGCTACTAAAAGACACAACACTGATTTACTAAACCCAACTCTCACAGACTCAGAACCAGGCTACTAAAGACACAACACTGACTTACTAAACCCAACTCTCACAGACTCAGAACCAGGCTACTAAAGACACAACACTGACTTACTAAACCCAACTCTCACAGACTCAGAACCAGGCTACTAAAGACACACTTCACCATCGGCGGCCTTCCGCAGATTTGATTTATTTTTATATAACCTTTATTTAACCAGATAAGTCAATTGAGAACCAATTATTATTTAGAATATGGACCTGGCCAAGAGGCATAACATTGCAACAGTGAACAGGACAACATACAATACCACCATAGATGAAGCATGCATGACTAAGTTGCTTTGTATAAAAGAGTTTGCTAAATGGTATATATTATGAATTGCAAAGAGGTCCATTGAACTTCAACAGACTAGAGTCTAGACTACAAACCTTAGTAGCAGAGAGAGGACCCCCAGAGGAGTACTGTAGTACTAACATAGTACTACTAACATAGTACCCCCAGAGGAGTACTGTAGTACTAACATAGTACCCCCAGAGGAGTACTGTAGTACTAACATAGTACCCCCAGAGGAGTACTGTAGTACTAACATAGTACCCCCAGATGAGTACTGTAGTACTAACATAGTACCCCCTGCAGGGTTAGGGACAGCTTGATGCCCTGACTCAAAGCCTGAGGTATCAACCTTTAGAACATGTCACTGGAGCGGAAATACAGGCCAGAAGGTTAGGAAAAAGTTAGTAGCTAAAAGGGGTTACAAATTAAACAATACAAAATGTCTAAAACTGCATTTCTTCTCTTCTCCTTGCCTCTTCCTCCTCCCTCCTGAAGGAAAGGCCCAGCGCTCCACTACTCCCCTCCTCCTCCCTCCTGAAGGAAAGGCCCAGCGCTCCACTACTCCCCTCCTCCTCCCTCCTGAAGGAAAGGCCCAATGCTCCACTACTCCCCTCCTCCTCCCTCCTGAAGGAAAGGCCCAGCACTCCACTACTCCTCCTCCCTCCTGAAGGAAAGGCCCAGCGCTCCACTACTCCTCTCCTCCTCCCTCCTGAAGGAAAGGCCCAGCGCTCCACTACTCCCCTCCTCCTCCCTCCTGAAGGAAAGGCCCAGCGCTCCACTACTCCTCTCCTCCTCCCTCCTGAAGGAAAGGCCCAGCGCTCCACTACTCCTCTCCTCCTCCATCCTGAAGGAAAGGCCCAGCGCTCCACTACTCCTCTCCTCCTCCTGAAGGAAAGGTCCAGCGCTCCACTACTCCTCTCCTCCCTCCTGAAGGAAAGGCCCAGCGCTCCACTAATCCTCTCCTCCTCCCTCCTGAAGGAAAGGCCCAGCGCTCCACTACTCCTCTCCTCCTCCCTCCTGAAGGAAAGGCCCAGCGCTCCACTACTCCTCTCCTCCTCCTCCTGAAGGAAAGGCCAAGCGCTCCACTACTCCTCTCCTCCTCCCTCCTGAAGGAAAGGCCCAGCGCTCCACTACTCCTCTCCTCCTCCCTCCTGAAGGAAAGGCCCAGCGCTCCACTACTCCTCTCCTCCCTCCTGAAGGAAAGGCCCAGCGCTCCACTACTCCTCTCCTCCTCCTGAAGGAAAGGTCCAGCGCTCCACTACTCCTCTCCTCCTCTCTCCTGAAGGAAAGGCCCAGCGCTCCACTACTCCTCTCCTCCTCCCTCCTGAAGGAAAGGCCCAGCGCTCCACTACTCCTCCTCCCTCCTGAAGGAAAGGCCCAGCGCTCCACTACTCCTCCTCCCTCCTGAAGGAAAGGCCCAGCGCTCCACTACTCCTCCTCCCTCCTGAAGGAAAGGCCCAGCGCTCCACTACTCCTCTCCTCCTGAAGGAAAGGCCCAGTGCTCCACTACTCCTCTCCTCCTCCTCTCCTCCTGAAGGAAAGGCCCAGCGCTCCACTACTCCTCTCCTCCTCCCTCCTGAAGGAAAGGCCCAGCGCTCCACTACTCCTCCTCCCTCCTGAAAGAAAGGCCCAGCGCTCCACTACTCCTCTCCTCCTCCCTCCTGAAGGAAAGGCCCAGCGCTCCACTACTCCTCTCCTCCTCCCTCCTGAAGGAAAGGCCCAGCGCTCCACTACTCCTCTCCTCCTCCTCCTGAAGGAAAGGCCCAGCGCTCCACTACTCCTCTCCTCCTCCCTCCTGAAGGAAAGGCCCAGCGCTCCACTACTCCTCCTCCCTCCTGAAGGAAAGGCCCAGCGCTCCACTACTCCTCCTCCCTCCTGAAGGAAAGGCCCAGCGCTCCACTACTCCTCCTCCCTCCTGAAGGAAAGGCCCAGCGCTCCACTACTCCTCTCCTCCTCCCTCCTGAAGGAAAGGCCCAGCGCTCCACTACTCCTCTCCTTCTCCTCCTGAAGGAAAGGCCCAGCGCTCCACTACTCCTCTCCTTCTCCTCCTGAAGGAAAGGCCCAGCGCTCCACTACTCCCCTCCTCCTCCTCCTGAAGGAAAGGCCCAGCGCTCCACTACTCCTCTCCTCCTCTCTCCTGAAGGAAAGGCCCAGCGCTCCACTACTCCTCTCCTCCTCCCTCCTGAAGGAAAGGCCCAGCACTCCACTACTCCTCTCCTCCTCCCCTCCTGAAGGAAAGGCCCAGCGCTCCACTACTCCTCTCCTCCTCCCTCCTGAAGGAAAGGCCCAGCGCTCCACTACTCCTCTCCTCCTCCCTCCTGAAGGAAAGGCCCAGCGCTCCACTACTCCTCTCCTCCTCCCTCCTGAAGGAAAGGCCCAGCGCTCCACTACTCCTCTCCTCCTCCCTCCTGAAGGAAAGGCCCAGCGCTCCACTACTCCTCTCCTCCTCCTGAAGGAAAGGCCCAGCGCTCCACTACTCCTCTCCTCCTCCCTCCTGAAGGAAAGGCCCAGCGCTCCACTACTCCTCTCCTCCTGAAGGAAAGGCCCAGCGCTCCACTACTCCTCTCCTCCTCCCTCCTGAAGGAAAGGCCCAGCGCTCCACTACTCCTCTCCTCCTCCTCCTGAAGGAAAGGCCCAGTGCTCCACTACTCCTCCTCCCTCCTGAAGGAAAGGCCCAGCGCTCCACTACTCCTCTCCTCCTCCCTCCTGAAGGAAAGGCCCAGCGCTCCACTACTCCTCTCCTCCTCCCTCCTGAAGGAAAGGCCCAGCGCTCCACTACTCCTCTCCTCCTCCTGAAGGAAAGGCCCAGCGCTCCACTACTCCTCTCCTCCTCCCTCCTGAAGGAAAGGCCCAGGGCTCCACTACTCCTCTCCTCCTCCCTCCTGAAGGAAAGGCCCAGCACTCCACTACTCCTCTCCTCCTCCTGAAGGAAAGGCCCAGTGCTCCACTACTCCTCTCCTCCTCCTCTCTCCTGAAGGAAAGGCCCAGCGCTCCACTACTCCTCTCCTCCTCCCTCCTGAAGGAAAGGCCCAGCGCTCCACTACTCCTCTCCTCCTCTCCTCCTGAAGGAAAGGCCCAGCGCTCCACTACTCCTCTCCTCCTCCCTCCTGAAGGAAAGGCCCAGCACTCCACTACTCCTCTCCTCCTCCTCCTGAAGGAAAGGCCCAGCGCTCCACTACTCCTCTCCTCCTCCTCCCTCCTGAAGGAAAGGCCCAGCACTCCACTACTCCTCTCCTCCTCCTGAAGGAAAGGCCCAGCACTCCACTACTCCTCTCCTCCTCCTCCCTCCTGAAGGAAAGGCCCAGCGCTCCACTACTCCTCTCCTCCTTCCTCCTGAAGGAAAGGCCCAGCGATCCACTACTCCTCTCCTCCTCCTCCCTCCTGAAGGAAAGGCCCAGCGCTCCACTACTCCTCTCCTCCTCCTGAAGGAAAGGTCCAGCGCTCCACTACTCCTCTCCTCCTCTCTCCTGAAGGAAAGGCCCAGCGCTCCACTACTCCTCTCCTCCTCCCTCCTGAAGGAAAGGCCCAGCGCTCCACTACTCCTCCTCCCTCCTGAAGGAAAGGCCCAGCGCTCCACTACTCCTCCTCCCTCCTGAAGGAAAGGCCCAGCGCTCCACTACTCCTCCTCCCTCCTGAAGGAAGGCCCAGCGCTCCACTACTCCTCCTCCCTCCTGAAGGAAAGGCCCAGCGCTCCACTACTCCTCTCCTCCTCCCTCCTGAAGGAAAGGCCCAGCGCTCCACTACTCCTCTCCTCCTCCCTCCTGAAGGAAAGGCCCAGCGCTCCACTACTCCTCCTCCCTCCTGAAGGAAAGGCCCAGCGCTCCACTACTCCTCTCCTCCTCCCTCCTGAAGGAAAGGCCCAGCGCTCCACTACTCCTCTCCTTCTCCTCCTGAAGGAAAGGCCCAGCACTCCACTACTCCTCTCCTTCTCCTCCTGAAGGAAAGGCCCAGCGCTCCACTACTCCTCCTCCTCCTCCTCCTGAAGGAAAGGCCCAGCGCTCCACTACTCCTCTCCTCCTGAAGGAAAGGCCCAGCGCTCCACTACTCCTCTCCTCCTCCCTCCTGAAGGAAAGGCCCAGCGCTCCACTACTCCTCTCCTCCTCTCTCCTGAAGGAAAGGCCCAGCGCTCCACTACTCCTCTCCTCCTCTCCTCCTGAAGGAAAGGCCCAGCGCTACACTACTCCTCTCCTCCTCCTGAAGGAAAGGCCCAGCGCTCCACTACTCCTCTCCTCCTCCTCCTGAAGGAAAGGCCCAGTGCTCCACTACTCCTCTCCTCCTGAAGGAAAGGCCCAGCGCTCCACTACTCCTCTCCTCCTCCCTCCTGAAGGAAAGGCCCAGCGCTCCACTACTCCTCTCCTCCTCCTCCTGAAGGAAAGGCCCAGCGCTCCACTACTCCTCTCCTCCTCCCTCCTGAAGGAAAGGCCCAGCGCTCCACTACTCCTCTCCTCCTCCCTCCTGAAGGAAAGGCCCAGCGCTCCACTACTCCTCTCCTCCTCCCTCCTGAAGGAAAGGCCCAGCGCTCCACTACTCCTCTCCTCCTCCCTCCTGAAGGAAAGGCCCAGCGCTCCACTACTCCTCTCCTCCTGAAGGAAAGGCCCAGCGCTCCACTACTCCTCTCCTCCTCCTCCTGAAGGAAAGGCCCAGCGCTCCACTACTCCTCTCCTCCTGAAGGAAAGGCCCAGCGCTCCACTACTCCTCTCCTCCTCCCTCCTGAAGGAAAGGCCCAGTGCTCCACTACTCCTCTCCTCCTCCTCTCTCCTGAAGGAAAGGCCCAGCGCTCCAATACTCCTCTCCTCCTCCCTCCTGAAGGAAAGGCCCAGCGCTCCACTACTCCTCTCCTCCTCTCCTCCTGAAGGAAAGGCCCAGCGCTCCACTACTCCTCTCCTCCTCCCTCCTGAAGGAAAGGCCCAGCGCTCCACTACTCCTCTCCTCCTCCTCCTGAAGGAAAGGCCCAGCGCTCCACTACTCCTCTCCTCCTCCTCCCTCCTGAAGGAAAGGCCCAGCGCTCCACTACTCCTCTCCTCCTCCTCCCTCCTGAAGGAAAGGCCCAGCGCTCCACTACTCCTCTCCTCCTCCCTCCTGAAGGAAAGGCCCAGCGCTCCACTACTCCTCTCCTCCTGAAGGAAAGGCCCAGCGCTCCACTACTCCTCTCCTCCTGAAGGAAAGGCCCAGCGCTCCACTACTCCTCTCCTCCTGAAGGAAAGGCACAGCGCTCCACTACTCCTCTCCTCCTCCCTCCTGAAGGAAAGGCCCAGTGCTCCACTACTCCTCTCCTCCTCCTCCCTCCTGAAGGAAAGGCCCAGCGCTCCACTACTCCTCTCCTCCTCCCTCCTGAAGGAAAGGCCCAGTGCTCCACTACTCCTCTCCTCCTCTCTCCTGAAG
Source organism: Coregonus clupeaformis (assembly GCF_020615455.1). Taxonomy (NCBI): domain Eukaryota; kingdom Metazoa; phylum Chordata; class Actinopteri; order Salmoniformes; family Salmonidae; genus Coregonus; species Coregonus clupeaformis. The sequence goes on along the minus strand of NC_059209.1, from coordinate 38,035,595 downwards.
GAAAGGCCCAGCGCTCCACTACTCCTCTCCTCCTCTCTCCTGAAGGAAAGGCCCAGGGCTCCACTACTCCTCTCCTCCTCTCTCCTGAAGGAAAGGTCCAGCGCTCCACTACTCCTCTCCTCCTCCCTCCTGAAGGAAAGGCCCAGCGCTCCACTACTCTTCCTCCTCCCTCCTGAAGGAAAGGCCCAGCGCTCCACTACTCCTCTCCTCCTCCCTCCTGAAGGAAAGGCCCAGGGCTCCACTACTCCTCCTCTCTCCTGAAGGAAAGGCCCAGCCCAGCCCTCCTCTCCTCCCCTGCTTGCTGATCAGACGGCTTTATGGGGAGGAATCTCTGTAAGCCATTTGCTCTCCTCCAGCTGCCGAATCAAAGGCAAGCTTTCCGGACGGCATTGGGACAGAGATTATCCAGTTTGTGCTATCTGATTACAAACTTCCACAGCCTGCTTTCTTTTCCTAGCTCCACTTCTCCATTTATGTCCCTAGCTACACAGAGGAGGAGAACATGGACAGTCAGTCAGCTTCACAGAGGAGGAGAACATGGACAGTCAGTCAGCTTCACAGAGGAGGAGAACATGAACAGTCAGTCAGCTTCACAGAGGAGGAGAACATGGACAGTCAGTCAGCTTCACAGAGGAGGAGAACATGAACAGTCAGTCAGCTTCACAGAGGAGGAGAACATGGACAGTCAGTCAGCTTCACAGAGGAGGAGAACATGGACAGTCAGTCAGCTTCACAGAGGAGGAGAACATGGACAGTCATGGCACTGGAGGGGCCTTTCTCTGAGGGTGTGATCCAAATGGCACCCTATTCCCTATATAGTGCACTAATTTTGACCACTATATAGGGAATAGGGTGCCATTTGGGACGAAACCTGGGCCTTTCTCTGAGAAAACTGTTTACTGTTTCTACATATTACACCATAGTAACAGAATGACTGTCTTACACCGGTGTGTGTTCCCCATCAGGAACTGGTTCAAGCCCACCAATAGGAAGACAGGGCTGCGTCCTAAATGGTGCCCTATTCCCTGTTTAGTGCACTACTTTAGACCAGAGAATGGCACCCTATTCCCTATATAGTGCACTACTTTAGACCAGAGAATGGCACCCTATTCCCTGTTTAGTGCACTACTTTAGACCAGAGAATGGCACCCTATTCCCTATATAGGGCACTACTTTAGACCAGAGAATGGCACCCTATTCCCTATATAGTGCACTACTTTAGACCAGAGAATGGCACCCTATTCCCTATATAGTTCACTACTTTAGACCAGAGAATGGCACCCTATTCCCTATATAGTGCACTACTTTAGACCAGAGAATGGCACCCTATTCCCTGTTTAGTGCACTACTTTAGACCAGAGAATGGCACACTATTCCCTATATAGTGCACTACTTTAGACCAGAGAATGGCACCCTATTCCCTATATAGTGCACTACTTTAGACCAGAGAATGGCACCCTATTCCCTGTTTAGTGCACTACTTTAGACCAGAGAATGGCACCCTATTCCCTATATAGTGCACTACTTTAGACCAGAGAATGGCACCCTATTCCCTGTTTAGTGCACTACTTTAGACCAGAGAATGGCACCCTATTCCCTATATAGTGCACTACTTTAGACCAGAGAATGGCACCCTATTCCCTGTTTAGTGCACTACTTTAGACCAGAGAATGGCACCCTATTCCCTATATAGTGCACTACTTTAGACCAGAGAATGGCACCCTATTCCCTATATAGTGCACTACTTTAGACCAGAGAATGGCACCCTATTCCCTATATAGTGCACTACTTTAGACCAGAGAATGGCACCCTATTCCCTATATAGTGCACTACTTTAGACCAGAGAATGGCACCCTATTCCCTGTTTAGTGCACTACTTTAGACCAGAGAATGGCACCCTATTCCCTATATAGTGCACTACATTAGACCAGAGAATGGCACCCTATTCCCTATATAGTGCACTACTTTAGACCAGAGAATGGCACCCTATTCCCTATATAGTGCACTACTTTAGACCAGAGAATGGCACCCTATTCCCCTATAGTGCACTACTTTAGACCAGAGAATGGCACCCTATTCCCTATATAGTGCACTACTTTAGACCAGAGAATGGCACCCTATTCCCTATATAGTGCACTACTTTAGACTCAGAGAATGGCACCCTATTCCCTATATAGTGCACTACTTTAGACCAGAGAATGGCACCCTATTCCCTATATAGTGCACTACTTTAGACCAGAGAATGGCACCCTATTCCCTATATAGTGCACTACTTTAGACCAGAGAATGGCACCCTATTCCCTATATAGTGCACTACTTTAGACCAGAGAATGGCACCCTATTCCCTATATAGTGCACTACTTTAGACCAGAGAATGGCACCCTATTCCCTGTATAGTGCACTACTTTAGACCAGTCAGACACAGTATGAATAATGTATGCACTCACTACTGTAAGTCGCTCGGCATAAGAGCGTCTGCTAAATGACTCAATGGTAAATTGATAGCCTAGAAACAGTACAGTGGGATGGCCGTCCCTGACAGACAGACAGACAGGACGGAGGGAGGAAGGAGGGAGGGAGGGAAAGAGGGAGGGAGGGGGAGGGGAGGGGGGGGGAGGGAGGAGGGAGGGAGGAAGAGAGGAGGGAGAGGGAGGAGGGAGGGAGGGAGGGAGGAGGGAGGGAGGGAGGGGAGGGGAAGGGAGGGAGGGAGGGAGGGAGGGAGGGAGGGGAGAGGAGAGGGAGGGAGGGAGGGAGGGAGGGAGGGAGGGAGGGAGGGAGGAGGGAGGGAGGGAGGGAGGGAGGGAGGGAGGCAGGCAGTACTTAACCCAGTCAGCCCAGACAGGCTCACACACAATATCTCTGGTCTCTGGTTGGGTAATCACTGGGTTGTGGGTTGAACTCCTGGGTGGGAAACCACAGCTGGTAGAATGGTAGCATCCATCCAGAAGCTTCTGGTATGAACCAACCAACGGCAGTTGGACCAGCAGGGTAGTTAAGGTTACAAACCATACTACAGTTTGAAACTCCATGGTCCTGGATAGCGTTGCTTTAATAAATCCCTTTAAAACATATGACAGATGATGTTGAAGTATATTTCAGTACTTCATCAGTACATCCACTTCTATTATAACAAAGGGGCAGCAGGGGTAGCAGCTTCTATAAAGGCATGTTGGGTTGAGTAACCTCTATAGGAGAATAGAGTCTAGTGGAATAGCAGCTTCTATAAAGGCATGTTGGGTTGAGTAACCTCTATAGGAGAATAGAGTCTAGTGGAATAGCAGCTTCTATAAAGGCATGTTGAGTTGAGTAACCTCTATAGGAGAATAGAGTCTAGTGGAATAGCAGCTTCTATAAAGGCATGTTGGGTTGAGTAACCTCTATAGGAGAATAGAGTCTAGTGGAATAGCAGCTTCTATAAAGGCATGTTGGGTTGAGTAACCTCTATAGGAGAATAGAGTCTAGTGGAATAGCAGCTTCTATAAAGGCATGTTGGGTTGAGTAACCTCTATAGGAGAATAGAGTCTAGTGGAATAGCAGCTTCTATAAAGGCATGTTGGGTTGAGTAACCTCTATAGGAGAATAGAGTGTAGTGGAATAGCAGCTTCTATAAAGGCATGTTGGGTTGAGTAACCTCTATAGGAGAATAGAGTGTAGTGGATTAGCAGCTTGGGTTCCCAGTGAAAGGACGCCCTAATTCACATGTATTAGCCATTATTTAGAAGCAGGGAGGTTGTGTGAAGAGGGAGAGAGGCACTAAAAATAGTTTGCAAAGGAATCTTTGATACTGCTGCAGAATGAAGGCCTGGTGGTGAATGGTGCCAATCCAACAAGTATCAGAGGGAGGGGTAGGGAGAGAAGGGGAGGGGAGGGGAGTGGAGGGAGGAACCTCCTCCCCAAATCATCTTGAGGCAAAGCATCAACTCAGAACATCCACATCAGGAGTGAATCCACTGATGGCGGTAAAACTGAACAGATCAAGCAGCACAGTGCCGCCAAACCCAGCCAAGACCTCATCTGGAAAACACAGTCTTATCTCTTGTCTCCTAAAATAAAACGAGAAACTCTCTCTCTGCTAGCTGTGAACTGTTTAATTACCAGCTAGGCTGCGTCCCAAATGGCACCCTATTCCCTCTATAGGGCACCCACCCACAGGGCTGCACTAGAAAAGTAGTGCACTATATAGGGAATAGGGTGCCATTCTCTGGTCTAAAGTAGTGCACTATATAGGGAATAGGGTGCCATTCTCTGGTCTAAAGTAGTGCACTATAGAGGGAATAGGGTGCCATTCTCTGGTCTAAAGTAGTGCACTATAGAGGGAATAGGGTGCCATTCTCTGGTCTAAAGTAGTGCACTATAGAGGGAATAGGGTGCCATTCTCTGGTCTAAAGTAGTGCACTATAGAGGGAATAGGGTGCCATTCTCTGGTCTAAAGTAGTGCACTATATAGGGAATAGGGTGCCATTCTCTGGTCTAAAGTAGTGCACTATAGAGGGAATAGGGTGCCATTCTCGGGTCTAAAGTCGTGCACTATATAGGGAATAGGGTGCCATTTGGGACGTGACCCTAGACCACCACAACGTCTTGGGGAATTCTGTCCTCGCCACAATATGGTTTTTATCCGTTTAACTGGAGAGAGTGTTAAGCTTGAAGCCAGATGATGGGCCTATTCTGTGGGACTGTGGGGTTAGATGATGGGCCTGTTCTGTGGGACTGTGGGGTTAGATGATGGGCCTGTTCTGTGGGACTGTGGGGTTAGATGATGGGCCTGTTCTGTGGGGATAGATGATGGGCCTGTTCTGTGGGACTGTGGGGTTAGATGATGGGCCTGTTCTGTGGGACTGTGGGGTTAGATGATGGGCCTGTTCTGTGGGACTGTGGGGTTAGATGATGGGCCTGTTCTGTGGGACTGTGGGGTTAGATGATGGGCCTGTTCTGTGGGACTGTGGGGTTAGATGATGGGCCTGTTCTGTGGGACTGTGGGGTGAGTCTTGAGGGCAAGACACGTTGTCATGTTTTATAGAAACTAAAGGAGCAGTGGTGTTTACAGCTAAATGTATGGTGGGCATCATCACACCACCAACAGAACAGAGCAGATATTCTCTCCCACACATACAGTACTTATCATTCTGAACCAACCACTTGTTAGAAAATGGGTTTCCATGGCCGAGCAGCTGCACACAAGCCTAAGATCACCATGCGTAATGCCAAGCGTCGGCTGGAGTGGTGTAAAGCTCGCTGCCATTGGACTCTGGAGCAGTGGAAACGCGTTCTCTGGAGTGATGAATCACGCTTCACCATCTGGCAGTCCAACGGACAAATCTGGGTTTGGCGAATGCCAGGAGAATGCTACCTGCCCCAATGCATATTGCAAACTGTAAAGTTTGGTGGAGGAGGAGTAATGGTCTGGGGCTGTTTTTCATGTTTCGGGCTAGGCCCCTTAGTTCCAGTGAAGGGAAATCTTAACGCTACAGCATACAATGACATTCTAGACGATTCTGTGCTTCCAACTTTGTGGCAACAGTTTGGGGAAAGCCCTTTCCTGTTTCAGCATGACAATGCCCCAGTACACAAAGCGAGGTCCATACAGAAATGGTTTGTCGAGATCGATGTGGAAGAACTTGACTGGCACGTAGAGCCCTGACCTCAACCCCCTGGCACATAGAGCCATAAGAGAATGAGCAGATAGACAAATACAGTGGATATACGGATGATATACAGTGGATATACGGATGATATACAGTGGATATACGGATGATATACAGTGGATATACGGATGATACACAGTGGATATACGGATGATATACAGTGGATATACGGATGATATACAGTGGATATACGGATGATATACAGTGGATATACGGATGATATACAGTGGATATACGGATGATATACAGTGGATATACGGATGATACACAGTGGATATACGGATGATACACAGTGGATATACAGATGATATAAAGTGGATATACGGATGATATACAGTGGATATACGGATGATATACAGTGGATATACGGATGATATACAGTGGATATACGGATGATATACAGTGGATGTACGGATGATATACAGTGGATATACGGATGATATACAGTGGATATACGGATGATACACAGTGGATATACGGATGATATACAGTGGATATACGGATGATATACAGTGGATATACGGATGATACACAGTGGATATACGGATGATACACAGTGGATATACGGATGATATACAGTGGATATACGGATGATATACAGTGGATATACGGATGATATACAGTGGATATACGGATGATATACAGTGGATATACGGATGATATACAGTGGATATACGGATGATACACAGTGGATGTACAAATGTACAGTATCAATATATCTAAATATATCTAAATGCAGAGAGATGAACAGAGTGCAAAAACAGTATAGTGCAGATATTTAGAGTACAGTTCAGAGATGGCTTGATGCAGTATAGTGCAGATATTTAGAGTACAGTTCAGAGATGGCTTGATGCAGTATAGTGCAGATATTTAGAATACAGTTCAGAGATGGCTTGATGCAGTATAGTGCAGATATTTAGAATACAGTTCAGATAGATACAGGTTATAAATATGCATGAAAATCAATATGCGTTTGGCAGTCGGAGAGAGTACAGACCTCTCTAGACCCAGACTACAGACCTCTAGACCCAGACTACAGACCTCTAGACCCAGACTACAGACCTCTCTAGACCCAGACTACAAACCTCTCTAGACCCAGACTACAGACCTCTAGACCCAGACTACAGACCTCTCTAGACCCAGACTACAAACCTCTCTAGACCCAGACTACAGACCTCTCTAGACCCAGACTACAGACCTCTAGACCCAGACTACAGACCTCTCTAGACCCAGACTACAAACCTCTCTAGACCCAGACTACAGACCTCTAGACCCAGACTACAGACCTCTAGATCCAGACTACAGACCTCTCTAGACCCAGACTACAGACCTCTCTAGACCCAGACTACATACCTCTCTAGATCCAGACTACAGACCTCTCTAGATCCAGACCTCTCTAGAACCAGACCTCTCTAGAACCAGACCTCTCTAGACCCAGACTACAGACCTCTCTAGACCCAGACTACAGACCTCTCTAGACCCAGACTACAGACCTCTGTAGACCCAGACTACAGACCTCTCTAGACCCAGACTACAGACCTGTAGACCCAGACTACAGACCTCTCTAGACCCAGACTACAGACCTCTCTAGACCCAGACTACAGACCTCTCTAGACCCAGACTACAGACATCTCTAGACCCAGACTACAGACCTCTCTAGACCCAGACTACAGACCTGTCTAGACCCAGACTACAGACCTGTAGACCCAGACTACAGACCTCTCTAGACCCAGACTACAGACCTCTCTAGACCCAGACTACAGACATCTCTAGACCCAGACTACAGACCTCTAGACCCAGACTACAGACCTCTCTAGACCCAGACTACAGACCTCTCTAGATCCAGACTACAGACCTCTCTAGACCCAGACTACAGACCTCTCTAGACCCAGACTACAGACCTCTCTAGACCCAGACTACAGACCTCTAGATCCAGACTACTAGATCCAGACTACAGACCTCTAGATCCAGACTACAGACCTCTAGACCCAGACTACAGACATCTCTAGACCCAGACTACAGACATCTCTAGACCCAGACTACAGACCTCTCTAGACCCAGACTACAGACCTCTAGACCCAGACTACAGACCTCTCTAGACCCAGACTACAGACCTCTAGATCCAGACTACAGACCTCTAGACCCAGACTACAGACCTCTAGACCCAGACTACAGACCTCTCTAGACCCAGACTACAGACCTCTCTAGACCCAGACTACAGACCTCTAGACCCAGACTACAGACCTCTCTAGACCCAGACTACAGACCTCTCTAGACCCAGACTACAGACCTCTCTAGACCCAGACTACAGACCTCTCTAGACCCAGACTACAGACCTCTCCAGACCCAGACTACAGACCTCTCTAGACCCAGACTACAGACCTCTCTAGACCCAGACTACAGACCTCTAGATCCAGACTACTAGACCCAGACTACAGACCTCTAGACCCAGACTACAGACCTCTAGACCCAGACTACAGACCTCTCTAGACCCAGACTACAGACCTCTAGACCCAGACTACAGACCTCTCTAGACCCAGACTACAGACCTCTCTAGACCCAGACTACAGACCTCTCTAGACCCAGACTACAGACCTCTAGACCCAGACTACAGACCTCTAGATCCAGACTACAGACCTCTCTAGACCCAGACTACAGACCTCTCTAGACCCAGACTACATACCTCTCTAGATCCAGACTACAGACCTCTCTAGAACCAGACCTCTCTAGAACCAGACCTCTCTAGAACCAGACCTCTCTAGACCCAGACTACAGACCTCTCTAGACCCAGACTACAGACCTCTCTAGACCCAGACTACAGACCTCTGTAGACCCAGACTACAGACCTCTCTAGACCCAGACTACAGACCTCTAGACCCAGACTACAGACCTCTCTAGACCCAGACTACAGACCTCTCTAGACCCAGACTACAGACCTCTCTAGACCCAGACTACAGACATCTCTAGACCCAGACTACAGACCTCTCTAGACCCAGACTACAGACCTCTAGACCCAGACTACAGACCTCTAGACCCAGACTACAGACCTCTAGACCCAGACTACAGACCTCTAGACCCAGACTACAGACCTCTCTAGACCCAGACTACAGACCTCTCTAGATCCAGACTACAGACCTCTCTAGACCCAGACTACAGACCTCTCTAGACCCAGACTACAGACCTCTCTAGACCCAGACTACAGACCTCTAGATCCAGACTACTAGATCCAGACTACAGACCTCTAGATCCAGACTACAGACCTCTAGACCCAGACTACAGACATCTCTAGACCCAGACTACAGACATCTCTAGACCCAGACTACAGACCTCTCTAGACCCAGACTACAGACCTCTAGACCCAGACTACAGACCTCTCTAGACCCAGACTACAGACCTCTAGACCCAGACTACAGACCTCTAGACCCAGACTACAGACCTCTCTAGACCCAGACTACAGACCTCTCTAGACCCAGACTACAGACCTCTCTAGACCCAGACTACAGACCTCTCTAGACCCAGACTACAGACCTCTCTAGAACCACCATATCACCAAGTCAAAATCAGAGTATGAGTAAATGTACTTGGTGAATAAAGGTGATTCTGATTCTGAGAAAGTTGCTATCAAAACCTCCTCAAAGAAACCCCTTGAACTCTGAGAGAATGGACATAAATGGACATACATCCTATATATAGAACAATATAGCCTACACAGCACTACATATAGCCTACACAGCACTACATATAGCCTACACAGCACTACATATAGGCTACACAGCACTACATATAGCCTACCCAGCACTACATATAGCCTACACAGCACTACATATAGCCAACAATTCACTACATATAGCCTACACAGCACTACATATAGCCTACACAGCACTACATATAGCCAACAATGCACTACATATAGCCTACACAGCACTACATATAGCCTACACAGCACTACATATAGCCTACACAGCACTACATATAGCCTACACAGCACTACATATAGGCTACACAGCACTACATATAGCCTACATAGCACTACATATAGGCTACACAGCACTACATATAGCCTACCCAGCACTACATATAGCCTACACAGCACTACATATAGCCAACAATGCACTACATATAGCCTACCCAGCACTACATATAGCCTACACAGCACTACATATAGCCTACACAGCACTACATATAGCCTACCCAGCACTACATATAGCCTACACAGCACTACATATAGCCAACAATGCACTACATATAGCCTACACAGCACTACATATAGCCAACAATGCACTACATATAGCCTACACAGCACTACATATAGCCTACACAGCACTACATATAGCCAACACAGCACTACATATAGCCAACACAGCACTACATATAGCCTACCCAGCACTACATATAGCCTACACAGCACTACATATAGCCTACACAGCACTACATATAGCCTACACAGCACTACATATAGCCTACACAGCACTACATATAGCCTACACAGCACTACATATAGCCTACACAGCACTACATATAGCCAACACAGCACTACATATAGCCTACACAGCACTACATATAGCCTACACAGCACTACATATAGCCTACACAGCACTACATATAGGCTACACAGCACTACATATAGCCTACATAGCACTACATATAGGCTACACAGCACTACATATAGCCTACCCAGCACTACATATAGCCTACACAGCACTACATATAGCCAACAATGCACTACATATAGCCTACCCAGCACTACATATAGCCTACACAGCACTACATATAGCCTACACAGCACTACATATAGCCTACCCAGCACTACATATAGCCTACACAGCACTACATATAGCCTACACAGCACTACATATAGCCAACAATGCACTACATATAGCCTACACAGCACTACATATAGCCTACACAGCACTACATATAGCCAACACAGCACTACATATAGCCTACACAGCACTACATATAGCCTACACAGCACTACATATAGCCAACACAGCACTACATATAGCCAACACAGCACTACATATAGCCTACACAGCACTACATATAGCCTACACAGCACTACATATAGCCTACACAGCACTACATATAGCCTACACAGCACTACATATAGCCTACCCAGCACTACATATAGCCTACACAGCACTACATATAGCCTACACAGCACTACATATAGCCAACACAGCACTACATATAGCCAACACAGCACTACATATAGCCAACACAGCACTACATATAGCCTACCCAGCACTACATATAGCCTACACAGCACTACATATAGCCTACACAGCACTACATATAGCCTACACAGCACTACATATAGCCTACACAGCACTACATATAGCCTACACAGCACTACATATAGCCTACACAGCACTACATATAGCCTACACAGCACTACATATAGCCTACACAGCACTACATATAGCCTACACAGCACTACATATAGCCTACCCAGCACTACATATAGCCTACCCAGCACTACATATAGCCCACACAGCACTACATATAGCCTACCCAGCACTACATATAGCCTACACAGCACTACATATAGCCTACACAGCACTACATATAGCCTACACAGAACTACATATAGCCTACACAGCACTACATATAGCCTACACAGCACTACATATAGCCTACCCAGCACTACATATAGCCTACCCAGCAATACATATAGCCTACACAGCACTACATATAGCCTACACAGCACTACATATAGCCTACCCAGCACTACATATAGCCTACACAGCACTACATATAGCCTACACAGTACTACATATAGCCTACACAGCACTACATATAGCCTACCCAGCACTACATATAGCCTACACAGCACTACATATAGCCTACACAGCACTACATATAGCCTACACAGCACTACATATAGCCTACACAGCACTACATATAGCTAGTATAAAACTAACTGGACAGACACATGTTCCTTCCTTCCGTCTTGGTCATTCTAGTCAATCTAGAAGATAACCGGTTGACCAGAAACCTTCCAATAGAAAGCCACAGGTCTAATGAGTCTAATTCTAAGTAGTTCTATTGGTCTAATCTAGGCTGTTTTAGTCAGGCTAACACTGACTTCATTTCTTACAGTCTCAGCTTACTCTTCCAATGGACACATCATCAAGATGCTAGACGGCCTCAGAGTCCTTACCAGGGCTATTAATAACTACGTTTCCCATAATCCCCATAAGAGCCTTGTATGAAACGGAGCGATTTAAAGCTGTCGTTTCATCTCCGTAAGAGTTTCATGGTTATTGTATATATTTTTTTAAATTTACAATGGGGCTCAGATCAAACACATCTTCTTCCATATCTAATAATAAACGTCAGTTAGACATATGGCTAAGAGTTGTGTACAATAGACTCTGTGAGGGGAACCTTTAAAAAGTGGCCATACAAAGGCTTTTTTGTAGATAGACAATGACTTAAGGCTGACTTAACTTCACATGGGCTCAGCTCAGCAGCATGTCCACACACTGACATGTGTAATTCATATCATATGTAGGAACCCAGTAATCCAGTCTAGACGCCAATAGGACAATCCATCGAAGACATTCATTTGATCTGATTAGAGTTGGTTTTAGTCCTGGTTCTAAATTGTTTCATGCTTTTCTACAAGATATGTCCAGCAGTAATCTAGCCCTGCTAAGAGAGAGGCAGACATGATGAGGGGACGGGGATCAAGACTGTATCTTTATAAGATACACACAGAGGCTGCCTCCCAAATGGTACCCTATTCCCTATATAGTGCACTACTTTAGACCAGGAACCATAGGGGATAGGCCCCCTGTAGCTCAGTTGGTAGAGCATGGCGCTTGCAACGCCAGGGTGGTGGGTTCGATTCCCACGGGCGGGGGGGCCAGTATGAAAAACGTATGCACTCACTAACTGTAAGTCGCTCTGGATAAGAGCGTCTGCTAAATGACTAAAAATGGACAGGGTGCCATTTTTGACGCGGCAGAGAGAGAAGGGGCTAATTGTAACAGCATCGCTGACAGTCAGGCAGGACCAGCGTAACACCATACACAAACAAACTGCATACAACGTTCATGAATGGATTCTTTCCTGGTTAACATATTTCATATTTCTGCAACCAGAAGTCCTCATTAAAAGCCTACTTTATGCCATTACACTGCCAGCAGAAGCTGTAATCTCAAACTGCTCCTCAACGGCCACATTTCAAACTGCTCCTCAACGGCCACATTTCAAACTGCTCCTCAACGGCCACATTTCAAACTGCTCCTCAACGGCCACATTTCAAACTGCTCCTCAACGGCCACATTTCAAACTGCTCCTCAACGGCCACATTTCAAACTGCTCCTCAACGGCCACATTTCAAACTGCTCCTCAACGGCCACATTTCAAACTGCTCCTCAACGGCCACATTTCAAACTGCTCCTCAACGGCCACATCTCAAACTGCTCCTCAACGGCCACATTTCAAACTGCTCCTCAACGGCCACATTTCAAACTGCTCCTCAACGGCCACATTTCAAACTGCTCCTCAACGGCCACATTTCAAACTGCTCCTCAACGGCCACATTTCAAACTGCTCCTCAACGGCCACATTTCAAACTGCTCCTCAACGGCCACATTTCAAACTGCTCCTCAACGCCACATTTCAAACTGCTCCTCAACGGCCACATTTCAAACTGCTCCTCAACGGCCACATTTCAAACTGCTCCTCAACGGCCACATTTCAAACTGCTCCTCAACGGCCACATTTCAAACTGCTCCTCAACGGCCACATTTCAAACTGCTCCTCAACGGCCACATCTCAAACTGCTCCTCAACGGCCACATTTCCACGTTCACATGCTAGTGGAAACTATAACCGTCCTCTCGCTCTGTGCTTAGCGAACAGCAGATGGGCTCTGGGAGGCTTTTAGAATATCCTTCCTAATACGACCCAGTTCCTCTCTGATTTTTTTAAATATCCCAAATGCCACCCTATTCCCTATTTAGTGCACTACTTTTGACCAGAACCGTCAACAGCAGCGCACCATATAGGGAATAGGGTGGCATTTGGGATGCAGTCTCTCTCTCTCTCCATCCGGACGGAACAGAACAGAAACATTAAGAGCTCAAATACTTCACCCTCAAATTACACGATCCTTAACCGATCCGATCCTTAACCGATCCGATCCTTAACCGATCCGATCCTTAACCAATCCGATCCTTAACCGATCCGATCCTTAACCGATCCGATCCTTAACCGATCCCGATCCTTAACCGATCCCGATCCTTAACCGATCCGATCCTTAACCGATCCGATCCTTAACCGATCCGATCCTTAACCGATCCGATCCTTAACCGATCCGATCCTTAACCGATCCTTAACCATCCTTAATGAACTTAAAAAAGGAACACAGATGTTTTTACAGGCCAGCGCTCAGAGCTGCAACGGCAATTATGAAAAACAAACCACATTAATGATATCATTTGTCATTTCCACACTTCGACGCAAAGCGGACTCTCGGAGGCCCGAACACAAAGTTTCCACACACGCATAAACTAGCCTATTCTAAAATACTAACCTACTAAACTTAGTTGTAAGATTTTCCATCTAAAACACAGACTGTTGAATTAATTTCATTCTTCCAAAAATATGTAGGCCTATATCCAACATTTAAAAACCCTATGGAGAGATTGTCTTAACCCAAGTTTAACATAAGTAGTGTAAAGTCCATGCAACTCTACGCTGGGAGATAATAACTACAGGATCTGGACCTGGTGTGAAAACCGATTAGACACACTATATATACACAAAAGTATGTGGACACCCCTTCAAATTAGTGGCTATTTCAGCCACACCCATTGCTTGCAGGTGTGTAAAATCGAGCACACAGCCATGCAATCTCCATAGAGAAAAATTGGCAGTAGAATGGCCTTACTGAAGAACTCAGTGACTTTCAACGTGGCACCGTCATAGGATGCCAACCTTTTCAACAACTCAGTTTGTCAAATTTCTGCCCTGCTAGAGCTGCCCCGGTCAACTGTAAGTGCTGTTATTGTGAAGTGGAAACGTCTAGGAGCAACAACGGCTCAGCCGCGAAGTGGTAGGCCACACAACTTAACAGAATGGGATCGGCGAGTGCTGAAGCGCGAAAAAATAGTCTGTCCTCGGTTGCAACACTCACTACCAAGTTCCAAACTGCCTCTGGAAGCAACATCAGCACAAAACTGTTAGTCGGGAGCTTCATGAAATGGGTTTCCATGGCCGAGCAGCCGCACACAAGCCTAAGATCACCATGCGCAATGCCAAGCGTCGGCTGGAGTGGTGTAAAGCTCGCCACCATTGGACTCTGGAGCAGTGGAAACGCGTTCTCTGGAGTGATGAATCACGCTTCAGCATCTGGCAGTCCGACGGACGAATCTGGGTTTGGCGGATGCGAGGAGAACGCTACTTGCAACAATGCATAGCGCCAACTCTAAAGTTTGGTGGACGAGGAATAATGGTCTGGGGCTGTTTTTCATGATTCGGGCTAGGCCCCTTAGTTCCAGTGAAGGGAAATCTTAACGCTACAGCATATAATGACATTCTAGATGATTCTGTGCTTCCAACTTTGTGGCAACAGTTTTGGGAAAGCCCTTTCCTGTTTCAGCATGACAATGCCCCTGTTCACAAAGCGAAGTCCATACAGAAATGGTTTGTCGAGATCGGTGTGGAAGAACTTGACTGGCCTGCACAGAGCCCTGACCTCAACCCCATCGAACACCTTTGGGATGAATTGGAACGCCGGCTGCGAGCCAGGCCTAATCGCCCAACATCAGCGCCCGACCTCACTAATGCTCTTGTGCCTGAATGGAAGCAAGTCCCAGCAGCAATGTTCCAACATCTAGTGGAAAGCCTTCCCAGAAGAGTGGAGGCTGTTATAGCAGCGAAGGGGGGACCAACTCCATATTAATGCCCATTATTTTGGAATGAGGTGTTTGTTGAGCAGGTGTCCACATACTGTTGGTCATGTAGTGTATCTCAGCTTTCTGCTGTAGGAGGTTTAGGACGACCAGTAGGAAGCCCCTCCCCCTCCAGTTAAAGGTATATCCCAGTGACAGGTGGTAGTGTGCTACAGGAGGGTGCCAATGCCATCCTTTCATGACAAGTTAAATAAATACCTTTATCAGTACAATGTAATAAATCACCATTAAATGTCACAAATCACAAGGATAAAAAAGCTGTTTCCATTATGTTGGCGACAGAACTGAGGGGTCGGTGCAGTAAGGACCCTGCTACCCTCCTCCCTCCCTCCCTCCTCCCTCCCTGCTACCTCCCTCCCTCCCTCCCTCCTCCCTCCCTCCCTCCCTCCTCCCTCCCTCCCTCCCTCCCTCCCTCCCTCCTCCCTCCCGCTACCTCCCTCCCTCCCTCCCTCCCTCCCTCCCTCCCTCCCTCCCTCCCTCCCTCCCTCCTCCCTCCCTCCCTCCCTGCTACCTCCCTCCCTCCCTCCCTCCCCCCTCCCTCCCTCCCTCCCTCCCTCCCTCCCTCCTCCCTCCCTCCCTCCCTCCCTCCCTCCCTCCCTCCCTCCCTCCTACCTCCCTCCCTCCCTCCCTCCCTCCTCCCTCCTACCTCCCTCCCTGCTACCTCCCTCCCTCCCTCCTCCCTCCCTCCTACCTCCCTCCCTCCCTCCCTCCTACCTCCCTCCCTGCTACCTCCCCTTCAAATAGGAGAGAAGTGTACACTAGCCTAAAGGACAGCTCATTTAAATTCCTCCTGCTGCCTAGCAGGACTTCTGTTGGAAGTCTGGCTTCACTCCAAATTGTGTCTCCCGGGTGAGAATAACACTGAACAATTTGTCCAAACGTCATTTGCAATTTTCCAAAAATCCTTTCTTGACTGGGGAAACCCTTTGGAAAACATCTGTAACAAATACTTGTTTTGAGAGTAGTAGTAGTAGTAGTTTACACTGCTTCCCCGTGACCCTGAGCTGTGCACGGAGCAGAAACAAAAAAAGTTTGCGTTTCCATTGGGCTGGAAATGTGATCACTGCAGCAGGAGCCATCTGCATACTATAATATTTACCGTTAGTTCTGGACTGCTCAAGCTCATGTCTTTAGCCTGCAGTCTATATAATTAGGTGTAATTGACTTCCCTTGCAATGTGTTTCTACTGACGGGGACATCTGGCCTTGAGACACTCCAAGGCAGGGGCCGAGGCCCAAATGTCCCCCTAGTATCTTTACAGGGCTCGTAGGTCTCTGGTCTAAAGTAGTGCACTATACAGGGAACGGGGTGCCGTTAGGGACGTGCCCTGCTCTCTGGGCTCCCCACTCCCAGCTTGCCTTTCTACTTGGCAACAGCATGGGTGGTTTAGAATAGGTAAGGCCACAACCAGACTCTTCTGCGCTAACACATCTCACAAAAATGTCTTTCATACTACATTTTCCCCCATTGTGAAAATATTTATCATCAAACCTAAATATAATATACATATTTATTTTGGGTTCAGTTTCAGTGGTGGTGCTGCTAAGACTCTAGGTAGGTTTTTGTACTTGATCAACTGCATGGACATAATCACTGCTTCTTGTCAAACATGCAGCTCGGGCCGGTAGAGAGAGAAGTGGGACCGTCTTGATCTTTGGTTGAGTCTCAAATGGCACTCCTCCCTTTGTAGTGCACTACTTTTGACCAGGGCTCTGATCAAAGGTAGTGCACTATGTAGGGAACAGGGTGCCATTTGGGACGCATGGCTCATGTAATAAATGAGCCTAGGAAAAATGCCACTACTGACTACCAACACACAGCTTTTAACTGCAGTTTAGTCACTTGCCAAAGACATATTACGGTTCAATAGTAAAAAATACCAGTGGAATTAGGCCTAACCAGCAACACTATAATACTAGAAGTTCTCTGAATATTTATGGTCACTGGCGATCTGTCCTCGTTCTGAAGAGTACATTTGCTGAGCAGTGAGCAACTGTGTTGTCTTGAAGTTATAAACGTGAACTCACGAAGACAGACACTTCTAAAGCAGCCGTTCACTAACGAACTACTGATCTCTCCGTCTGGTGCCAAGACCTGACTGGTTCAAATAAACCCAGACACATTTCCAGAGGAATTAAAAGAGCATTTGCAGAATGTTTCCTTCCAGCAGGGTGAATAACACCCTAGTGCACTACTTTTGACCAGAGCCCACATAAGTAGCGTTCTATAAATGCAACAGGGTGCATTTCAGACACAGTCTCTCTGCTCCAGTCAACCAGGCTGTGATTCCAGTCAGCTTTAGTCTGCTGCTCTGAGGCACCGTGGTTAATCGGCTCTACGGCCGCTCATTAGACACGCAGACCTTTGAACTGGAGACGCATACCTTTGAACTGGAGACGCAGACCTTTGAACTGGAGACGCAGACCTTTGAACTGGAGACGCAGACCTTTGAACTGGAGACGCAGACCTTTGAACTGGAGACGCAGACCTTTGAACTGGAGACGCAGACCTTTGAACTGGAGACGCAGACCTTTGAACTGGAGACGCAGACCTTTGAACTGGAGACGCAGACCTTTGAACTGGAGACGCAGACCTTTGAACTGGAAACGCAGACCTTTGAACTGGAGACGCAGACCTTTGAACTGGAGACGCAGTCCTTTGAACTGGAGACGCAGACCTTTGAACTGGAGACGCAGACCTTTGAATTTGAGCGGCAAGACTAGAAACGACGTGTCAAATTAGTCATGAGACCCCGGCTGTTGACCCTGCTGAGGGGACGAGGGTTTCTGGGTAGGAGAGTCTTAGAAAGAGGTGCACTGAGTCATGGGCTGTTGGACTGCTGAGGGGACAGAGGGGGTTCTGGGTAGAGGAGTCTAGAAAGAGGTGCACTGAGTCATGGGCTGTTGGACTGCTGAGGGGACAGAGGGGGTTCTGGGTAGAGGAGTCTAGAAAGAGGTGAACTGAGTCATGGGCTGTTGGACTGCTGAGGGGACAGAGGGGGTTCTGGGTAGAGGAGTCTAGAAAGAAAGATAGAATGGATGAAACCAACAATATGTTTTAAACCAAGCCTATTCCTGTGGAACGTTTTATGACAGAGATTATAACTTGTTATGTAATAACCCCTCTTAAGATGTTGAGGAAGAGGTGAACTTCTTTCAGTGACACAGTAACTCCCAAGACTCAGAAACGCACCAGCTTTGGAATGCCATGACAGTGTGCACTAAATTGGAGTAGTGCACTTATCAGGAGCAGGCTACAGTATAAATATAAAGCAGCAGCACTAACCTGTGCTCCATCCTTCAGTTTGAGGACACACTCCATAGTGTTGATGCTGATGACGCCCAGTTTGGTCCAAGGGCACGTGGTATACGCAGCTCATGGATGTGACCACTCAGGAAGGTAAAGGGTAGCTTCAGCTCCTAGAAACAGGAATAAAAAATAAGTGATTGCAATGGTTCAGTGGGTTGGAGTCTAAGGGGCTGGCAATGCTGGGGATGTGGGTTCAAGACATGAGGGTACGATCTCTGCGGTATAAAGTATGTTTAGTCATTAAATAATAAAAACTAAACATGAGAATAAAAAAAATAAAAACATAGTTTATAGTTTGGTTCTTTATGCCAGTTCCAACGCATCGTGTGTGTTTGTACACTATCGTTCAAAAGTTTGGGGTGACTTAGAAATGAAATGTTTTTGTCCATTAAAATAACATCAAATTGATCAGAAATACAGTGTAGACATTGTTAATGTTGTAAATGGCTATTGTAGCTGGAAACGGCTGATTTTTTATGGAATATCTACATAGGCGTACAGAGGCCCATTATCAGCAACCATCAGTCCTGTGATCCAGTGGCACGTTGTGTTTGATAATCCAAGTTCATCATTTTAAAAGGCTAATTGATCATTAGAAAAAATCATTTTGCAATTATGTTGGCGCAGCTGAAAACTGTTGTGCTGATTAAAGAAGCAATAAAACTGGCCTTCTTGAGACTAGTTGAGTATCTGGAGCATAAGCAATTGTGGGTTCGATTACAGGCTCAAAAAATGGCCAGAAACAAATAACTTTCTTCTGAAACTCGTCAGTCTATTTGTGTTCTGAGAAATGAAGGCTATTCCATGCGAGAAATTGCCAAGAAACTGAAGATCTCATACAACGCTGTGTACTACTCCCTTCACAGAACAGCGCAAACTGGCTCTAACCAGAATAGAAAGAGGAGTGGGAGGCCCCGGTGCACAACTGAGCAAGAGGACAAATACATGAGAGTGTCTAGTTTGAGAAACAGACGCCTCACAGGTCCTCAACTGGCAGCTTCATTAAATAGTATCTGCAAAACACCAGTCTCAACGTCAACAGTGAAGAGGCGACTCCGGGATGCTGACCTTCTAGGCAGAGTTGCAAAAAAAAAAGCCATATCTCAGACTGGCCAATAAAAATAAAAGATTAAGATGGGAAAAAGAACACAGACACTGGACAGAGGAAGATTGGAAAATGTTTTATGGACAGACAAATCGAAGTTTGAGGTGGACGGATCACAAAGAAGAACATTTGTGAGACGCAGACCAAATTAAAAGATGCTGGAGGAGTGCTTGATGCCATCTGTCAAGCATGGTGGAGGCAATGTGATGGTCTGGGGGTGCTTTGGTGGTGGTAAAGTGAGAGATATGTACAGGGTAAAAGGGATCTTGAAGAAGGAAGGCTATCACTCCATTTTGCAATGCCATGCCATACCCTGTGGACGGCGCTTGATTGGAACCAATTTCCTCCTACAACAGGACAATGACCCAAAGCACAGCTCCAAACTATGCAATAACTATTTAGGGAAGAAGCAGTCAGCTGTGTGGTCGGACCATCATATAATAGGCATATACATTACTCTTACTGAATTTCCACGTGGGCGAGGATATTGGAAATTTAATCAAAGCCTATTGGATGATAATTTATTTATAATTAGAACAAAGGAATTTATAACTGACTTTTTCCAACATAACATAGGTACAGCGAATCCCCTTATTGTATGGGACACCTTTAAATGTGCCTTTAGAGGCCATGCAATTCAGTACTCATCTCGAAAACAAAAGCAATTTAGGTCAAAAGAGTTTATACTAAGAAAGGAAATAGAAAGTCTAACAGAACAGATAGATGGCAATAAAAACTGTAACATAGAGGCTCAGAATAAATTAGAGGAAAAACAAAAAGAAATGGAGAAACTTATTCAAGAAAGATCAAGTGTAATATATTATAAAAATAAAGCAAACTGGATGGAATATGGGGAAAAATGCACAAAATTCTTTTTTAATCTTCAACATAGGAATGCTACCAAAAGAACTTAATGAAACTGGCTACAATTGACGGAGTCACCATAATTCACCAAATGATATTTTGAAGGAAGAAACAAAGTACTTTAAGCATATGTTTTCTTTTCAGTCGCCTCCATCTCCTCTAACTGAAGCTAATTGTAGAGATGTTTTTTTCTATTGATAATGTCAAATTAACAGCCACACAGAAAGACTCATGTGAAGGTGAAATTACAGAGGAGGAACTTCTGGATGCAATTAAAGACTTTAAGTCCGGGAAAACTCCAGGGTTGGATGGCATACCAGTCGAGGTATACCAAACCTTTTTTGATATACTAAGAGGACCGTTATTAGCATGTTTTAACCACTCCTATGTAAATGGTAGATTATCTGACACTCAAGAAGAAGGTCTGATCTCATTATTAATGAAGTGGAAAATATAAAGATCCAGTCCATTTACAAAATTGGAGGCCCCTTACACTTCAGTGTTGTGATGCAAAAATCCTAGCAAAATGTATAGCGCATAGAATTAAAAAGGTATTGTCGGATATTATTCATTCTAATCAGACAGGTTTTTTACATGGAAGATACATTGGAGATAATATAAGGCAAGTATTGGAAACAATAGAACACTATGGAAAATATGGGAAACCAGGCCTGCTATTCATAGCAGACTTCGAAAAGAGCATTTGATAAAGTTCGACTGGGGTTTATATATAAATGCCTGGAGCATTTCAATTTTGGAGAATCTCTTATAAAATGGGTCAGAATCATGTATAGTAACCCTAGGTGTAAAATAGTAAATAATGGCTATTTCTCCGAAAGTTTTAAACTGTCAAGAGGAGTGAAACAAGGTTGTCCTCTATCGGCATATCTATTTATTGTGGCCATCGAGATGTTAGCTATTAAAATCAGATCCAATAATAATATCAGAGGATTAGAAATACAGGGCTTAAAAACAAAGGTGTCATTGTACGCTGATGATTCATGTTTTCTTTTAAATCCACAACTAGAATCCCTCCACAGCCTCATAGAGGATCTAGATACATTTTCTAACCTCTCTGGATTACAACCAAATTATGACAAATGTACTATATTACGTATTGGATCACTAAAAAATACAATTTTTACATTACCATGTAGTTTACCAATAAAATGGTCTGATGGTGATGTGGATATACTCGGAATACATATCCCAAAGGAAATAAATGATCTCACTTCAATAAATTTTAATAGAAAGTTAGCAAAAATAGATAAGATCTTACTACCATGGAAAGGAAAATACCAGTCAATTTGTGGAAAAAATCACCCTGATTAACTCTTTAGTATTATCCCAGTTTACCTATTTGCTT
Organism: Coregonus clupeaformis; assembly: GCF_020615455.1. Taxonomy (NCBI): domain Eukaryota; kingdom Metazoa; phylum Chordata; class Actinopteri; order Salmoniformes; family Salmonidae; genus Coregonus; species Coregonus clupeaformis. Next base: position 38,013,378 of record NC_059209.1, on the reverse strand, counting down.
ATGGTCTTGCCTCGCCTAGCGAACAGTTTTTTAAATTATATGAGAAAAAAATATTCAATTTTATTTGGAACGGCAAGCCAGACAAAATTAAAAGGGCATATTTATATAATGAATATGAATTCGGAGGACAGAAATTATTAAATATTAAAGCATTAGACCTATCACTAAAAGCTTCAGTCATACAAAAGTTATACTTAAATCCGAACTGGTTCTCAAGCAAATTAGTAAGATTGTCTCACCCAATGTTCAAGAAGGGCCTTTTTCCCTTTATTCAGATTACAACCTCTCACTTTCAGTTATTTGAAAAGGAAATAATCTCCCAAATATCACTATTTCTAAAACAAGCCATAGAAAGTTGGTTGCAATTTCAATTTAATCCTCCAGAAACGACAGAACAAATAATGCAACAAATATTGTGGTTAAATTCAAATATACTAATTGACAAAAAACCTTAATTTTTTGACAGAATGTTTAAAAAAGGTATAATCTTCGTAAATGATATCATCGGTAGGACTGGTGGAGTTATGTCGCACATGCAGCTAACAAAAACATATGGAAATGTCTGTTCTAACCAAAATTACAACCAAATAATTGCAGCCTTACCGCAAAAGTGGAAGAGGAAAGTGGAAGGGGGAGAAAGTAAGGAACTTGTCTGTTGGCCTTGCATTAAAGAACATAATTGGTTAAGGAAAACTGTGATAAATAAAAAAGTATATCAGTTTCACTTAAGGACCAAAGGATTGACAGCCGTCCCATATAGATTGCAAAATAGTTGGGAAGAGATCTTTGACGTACCGATTCCATGGCATAGTGTTTATGAACTGACACGCAAAACGACACCGGATTCAAAAATTAGAATCTTTCAATTTAAATTATTATATAAAATTCTTGCTACCAATAGAATGTTATTTATATGGGGGATACAATCTTCCCAGCTCTTCAGATTTTGCTGTGAAGAGACAGAATCATTAGATCATTTGTTTTGGTTCTGTCCATTTGTAGCTTGTTTTTGGACACAGGTCCAGGAATGGCTAAAGGATTGCAATATTTACCTGGAACTAACCTTGCAGATAGCATTACTGGGTGATCTGAAAAGTCATAGTCAATCAATCAATAATATAATAATACTTTTAGCAAAAATGTTTAATTTGAATTCACAATCTGTAGAAGCAAGGAGAATAGAAAGGTTCAGAACTTTTGTAAAACATCACAGTACGGTTGAAATATATATGGCAAATAGAAATCCTATATGGATGTTGTTAAGAGATAGATGGGAGGTATTGAATAGAGTTGAAGGATGGGACTAATAACAAATAACAACAAATAATAACAAAGATAGCTAATAATTTAAGCATACTGTGTCCATAATAAGTATATAGGTTGTATGTTGGGAGCTTTTGGGAAAGAGCACAGTTAGAAAGATATGGCATATAGAAGCAAACCGGATGGACATCATGAAAATGATCGGAGAGGTTGAGAGTAGAAGAAGTTCAGGAGCAAAAAACAACAACAAAAAAAATAACATATATATATATATATATATATATAATAGAATTATTGTAAAATTAACTCTGTCCATAAGGTGTAGATAGTAAGTATAGACCGGAAGTAGAGGCCTGGGCGTTGTTGTTCACTAATTTACTCCAAGTAGGGAAAGGATGGTGGGGTTGAAAAGTAATAAAGGGGAGTATATATTTAAAAAAATAACATGGGGGATTGGAAGTGATGCAGACAATTACATTGATAGAAGATACAATCTATCTGCAATATTAAGATGATCCATTCCCCACAAAAAAAAAAGAACAAAAAAAAGAAGCAGTCAGCTGGTATTATGTCTATAATGGAGTGGCCAGCACAGTCACCGGATCTCAACCCTATTGAGCTGTTGTGGGAGCAGCTTGACCGTATGGTACGTAAGAAGTGCCCATCAAGCCAATCCAACTTGTGGGAGGTGCTTCAGTAAGCATGGGGTGAAATCTCTTCAGATTACCTCAACAAATTGACAACTAGAATGCCAAAGGTCTGCAAGGCTGTTATTGCTGCAAATGGAGGTTTCTTTGACGAAAGCAAAGTTTGAAGGACACAATTATTATGTCAATTAAAAATCATTATTTCTAACCTTGTCAATGACTACATTTCCTATACATTTTGCTATATTTCCTATTCAAACTAATTTCAAGTATGATTTCATGGAAAACAAGGACATTTATAAGTGACCCCAAGCTTTTGAACAGTAGTGTGTATACAGTTGAAGTTGGAAGTTTACATACACCTTAGCCAAATACATTTAAACTCAATTTTTCACAAATCCTGACATTTAATCCTAGTAATAATTCCCTGTCTTAGGTCAGTTAGGATCACCACTTTATTTTAAGAATGTGAAATGTCAGAATAATAGTAGAGAGTGATTTATTTCAGCTTTTATTTATTTCATCAAATTCCCAGTGGGTCAGAAGTTTACATACACTCAATTAGTATTTGGTAGCATTGCCTTTAAAATGTTTAACTTGGGTCAAACATTTCAGGTAGCCTTCCACAAGCTTTCCACAATAAGTTGGGTGAATTTTGGCCCATTCCTCTTGACAGAGCTGGTGTAACTGAGTCAGGTTTGTAGGCCTCCTTGCTCGCAAACGCTTTTTCAGTTCTGCCCACACATTTTCTATAGGATTGAGGTCAGGGCTTTGTGATGGCCACTCAAATACCTTGACTTTGTTGTCCTTAAGCCATTTTTCCACAACTTTGGAAGTATGCTTGGTGTCATTGTCCATTTGGAAGACCCATTTGCGACCAAGCTTTAACTTCCTGACTGATGTATTGAGATGTTGCTTAAATATATCCACATAATTTTCCTTCCTCATGATGCCATCTATTTTGTGAAGTGCACCAGTCCCTCCTGCAGCAAAGCACCCCCACAGCATGATGCTGCCACCCCCGTGCTTCACGGTTGGGATGGTGTTCTTCGGCTTGCAAGCAACCCACTTTTTCCTCCAAACATAAAGATGGTAATTATGGCCAAACAGTTCTATTTTTGTTTCATCAGACCAGAGGACATTTCTCCAAAAAGTAAGATCTTTGTCCCCATGTGACGTTGCAAACCGTAGTCTGGCTTTTTTATGGCGGTTTTGGAGCAGTGGCTTCTTCCTTGCTGAGCGGCCTTTCAGGTTATGTCAATATAGGACTCGTTTTACTGTGGATATAGATACTTTTGTACCTGTTTCCTCCAGCATCTTCACAAGGTCCTTTGCTGTTGTTCTGGGATTGATTTGCACTTTTCGCACCAAAGTACGTTCATCTCTAGGAGACAGAACGCGTCTCCTTCCTGAGCAGTATGACAGCTGCGTGTTCCCATGGTGTTTATACTTGCGTACTATTTTTTGTACAGATGAACGTGGTACCTTCAGGCGTTTGGAAATTGCTCCCAAGGATGAACCAGACTTGTGGAGGTCTACAATTTTTTTCCTGAGGTCTTGGCTGATTTCTTTTGATTTTCCCATGATGTTAAGCAAAGAGGCACTGAGTTTGAAGGTAGGCCTTGAAATACATCCACAGGTAAACCTCCAATTGACTCAAATGATGTCAATTAGCCTATCAGAAGCTTCTAAAGCCATTACATAATTTTCTGGAATATTCCAAGCTGTTTAAAGGCACAGTCAATTTACTGTACGTAAACTTCTGACCCACTGGAATTTTGATACAGTGAATTATAAGTGAAATAATCTGTCTGTAAACAATTGTTGGAAAAATGACTTGTGTCATGAACAAAGTAGATGTCCTAACCGACATGGCAAACTATAGTTTGATAACAAGACATTTGTGGAGTGGTTGAAAAATGAGTTTTAATGACTCTAACCTAAGTGTATGTAAACTTCCGACTTCAACTGTAGAACCCCTCCACTCAGCTCTACAACACTATAGTATCTGGTATAGAACCCCTCCACTGAGCTCTACAACACTATAGTATCTGGTATAGAACCCCTCCACTGAGCTCTACAACACTATAGTATCTAATATAGAACCCCTCCACTGAGCTCTACAACACTATAGTATCTGGTATAGAACCCCTCCACTGAGCTCTACAACACTATAGTATCTGGTATAGAACCCCTCCACTCAGCTCTACAACACTATAGTATCTGGTATAGAACCCCTCCACTCAGCTCTACAACACTATAGTATCTGGTATAGAACCCCTCCACTGAGCTCTACAACACTATAGTATCTGATATAGAACCCCTCCACTGAGCTCTACAACACTATAGTATCTGATACAGAACCCCTCCACTGAGCTCTACAACACTATAGTATCTGATATAGAACCCCTCCACTGAGCTCTACAACACTATAGTATCTGGTACAGAACCCCTCCACTGAGCTCTACAACACTATAGTATCTGGTATAGAACCCCTCCACTGAGCTCTACAACACTATAGTATCTGGTATAGAACCCCTCCACTGAGCTCTACAACACTATAGTATCTGATATAGAACCCCCTCCACTGAGC
>NC_059209.1:37958875-38003875 GCF_020615455.1 Coregonus clupeaformis | reverse complement strand
TGGATTGGGGACCATGTTTAGGGCTTCAGGCCCTGATTTCATTCTGGTAAAGATCTCAATATCTGTTGTGTTTAGGCCTTCAGGCCCTGATTTCATTCTGGTAAAGATCTCAATATCTGCACAAAGAACACACGGCCATCAAAGCCATTGAATTGAGTAGAATAGAGAATGTTTCAAATCTGCATCTAAAGTCATCACTAAAAATTCACATGAAGCTACTGCTCTATCCCAATCATCAAGCACTGGAAACAGACTAGGCTATGTTTGACATCAGCACTGGTGGGATCCCAGTCCGTGTCCCTGGGTGTCACTATTGAGCAGGGACAGACAGACAGGTGGCAGTCTGTCCGTTCAGTCTTTTAGTCATTTTAGCAGACGCTCTTATCCAGAGCGACTTACAGTTAGTGAGTGCATACATTTTCATACTGCCCCCCGTGGGAAACGAACCCACAACCCTGGCGTTGCAAGCGCCATGCTCTACCAACTGAGCTACACGGGACTATCAATTTGGAGTCGTCATGATGGTTCCTATCTTAATCTGTTTTTCTAGATTTCACATTTCTACGTGTCAGATTGAGAGAGTGGCATTCATAAAGTTCCCTCAGCAAAAGAGCAGATACAAAGTCAATAGCATTATTACGTGTTATTCCTGGACATTACAGTGTTATTACAGGTCATTACAGCGTTAATAAGCTTTCATTCCAGGTTACTCCATAACTGCTCCAGGACATCCAGCTTCAGCTCCAGCTTGCTCAGTACTCCGTCTCCTCCCCGTAGTGACAGCTGCAGGTCAGAGGGCTTCAGGTTCTTCATGTATTTGTTCACATAGCTCATCAACAGGGGCGTGACATAGGACTCCAACATCCTGCCTGTCCTGGACCACAACACAATAGGGAAGAAAGTTTTATTTTTATTTTTTTTTTAATTTTTTGGAGGGGAGTCATTCCAAGTCACCATACATAGTTAAAACGATTGATTAAACCAAGTTGAGCTGCCCTAAATACCATATCTGGTAACCGAGGGATATACTTAGCTGGCCAAGCCTACAGTCCCTCAAAGCCCTCCAGTCAAACTAACTGCCATGCCTACAGCCCCTCAAAGCCCTCCAGTCAAACTAACTGCCATGGCTACAGCCCCTCAAAGCCCTCCAGTCAAACTAACTGCCATGGCTACAGCCCCTCAAAGCCCTCCAGTCAAACTAACTGCCATGGCTACAGCCCCTCAAAGCCCTCCAGTCAAACTAACTGCCTACAGCCCCTCAAAGCCCTCCAGTCAAACTAACTGCCATGCCTACAGCCCCTCAAAGCCCTCCAGTCAAACTAACTGCCATGGTTACAGCCCCTCAAAGCCCTCCAGTCAAACTAACTGCCTACAGCCCCTCAAAGCCCTCCAGTCAAACTAACTGCCATGCCTACAGCCCCTCAAAGCCCTCCAGTCAAACTAACTGCCATGGCTACAGCCCCTCAAAGCCCTCCAGTCACACTAACTGCCATGGCTACAGCCCCTCAAAGCCCTCCAGTCAAACTAACTGCCATGCCTACAGCCCCTCAAAGCCCTCCAGTCAAACTAACTGCCATGGCTACAGCCCCTCAAAGCCCTCCAGTCAAACTAACTGCCATGGCTACAGCCCCTCAAAGCCCTCCAGTCAAACTAACTGCCATGGCTACAGCCCCTCAAAGCCCTCCAGTCAAACTAACTGCCATGGCTACAGCCCCTCAAAGCCCTCCAGTCAAACTAACTGCCATGGCTACAGTCCCTCAAAGCCCTCCAGTCAAACTAACTGCCATGCCTACAGCCACTCAAAGCCCTCCAGTCAAACTAACTGCCATGCCTACAGCCCCTCAAAGCCCTCCAGTCAAACTAACTGCCATGGCTACAGCCCCTCAAAGCCCTCCAGTCAAACTAACTGCCATGGCTACAGCCCCTCAAAGCCCTCCAGTCAAACTAACTGCCTACAGCCCCTCAAAGCCCTCCAGTCAAACTAACTGCCATGCCTACAGCCCCTCAAAGCCCTCCAGTCAAACTAACTGCCCTGCCTACAGCCCCTCAAAGCCCTCCAGTCAAACTAACTGCCATGCCTACAGCCCCTCAAAGCCCTCCAGTCAAACTAACTGCCATGGCTACAGTCCCTCAAAGCCCTCCAGTCAAACTAACTGCCATGGCTACAGCCCCTCAAAGCCCTCCAGTCAAACTAACTGCCATGCCTACAGCCCCTCAAAGCCCTCCAGTCAAACTAACTGCCATGGCTACAGCCCCTCAAAGCCCTCCAGTCAAACTAACTGCCATGGCTACAGCCCTCAAAGCCCTCCAGTCAAACTAACTGCCTACAGCCCCTCAAAGCCCTCCAGTCAAACTAACTGCCATGCCTACAGCCCCTCAAAGCCCTCCAGTCAAACTAACTGCCATGGCTACAGCCCCTCAAAGCCCTCCAGTCAAACTAACTGCCATGGCTACAGCCCTCAAAGCCCTCCAGTCAAACTAACTGCCATGGCTACAGCCCCTCAAAGCCCTCCAGTCAAACTAACTGCCATGCCTACAGCCCCTCAAAGCCCTCCAGTCAAACTAACTGCCATGGCTACAGTCCCTCAAAGCCCTCCAGTCAAACTAACTGCCATGGCTACAGCCCCTCAAAGCCCTCCAGTCAAACTAACTGCCATGGCTACAGCCCCTCAAAACCCTCCAGTCAAACTAACTGCCATGCCTACAGCCCCTCAAAGCCCTCCAGTCAAACTAACTGCCATGCCTACAGCCCCTCAAAGCCCTCCAGTCAAACTAACTGCCATGGCTACAGCCCTCAAAGCCCTCCAGTCAAACTAACTGCCATGGCTACAGCCCCTCAAAGCCCTCCAGTCAAACTAACTGCCATGCCTACAGCCCCTCAAAGCCCTCCAGTCAAACTAACTGCCATGGCTACAGCCCCTCAAAGCCCTCCAGTCAAACTAACTGCCATGGCTACAGCCCCTCAAAGCCCTCCAGTCAAACTAACTGCCATGGCTACAGCCCCTCAAAGCCCTCCAGTCAAACTAACTGCCATGCCTACAGCCCCTCAAAGCTCCTCCAGTCAAACTAACTGCCATGCCTACAGCCCCTCAAAGCCCTCCAGTCAAACTAACTGCCATGCCTACAGCCCCTCAAAGCCCTCCAGTCAAACTAACTGCCATGCCTACAGCCCCTCAAAGCCCTCCAGTCAAACTAACTGCCATGGCTACAGCCCCTCAAAGCCCTCCAGTCAAACTAACTGCCATGGCTACAGCCCTCAAAGCCCTCCAGTCAAACTAACTGCCATGGCTACAGCCCCTCAAAGCCCTCCAGTCAAACTAACTGCCATGCCTACAGCCCCTCAAAGCCCTCCAGTCAAACTAACTGCCATGCCTACAGCCCCTCAAAGCCCTCCAGTCAAACTAACTGCCATGGCTACAGCCCCTCAAAGCCCTCCAGTCAAACTAACTGCCATGCCTACAGCCCCTCAAAGCCCTCCAGTCAAACTAACTGCCATGCCTACAGCCCCTCAAAGCCCTCCAGTCAAACTAACTGCCATGCCTACAGCCCCTCAAAGCCCTCCAGTCAAACTAACTGCCATGCCTACAGCCCCTCAAAGCCCTCCAGTCAAACTAACTGCCATGCCTACAGCCCCTCAAAGCCCTCCAGTCAAACTAACTGCCATGCCTACAGCCCCTCAAAGCCCTCCAGTCAAACTAACTGCCATGCCTACAGCCCCTCAAAGCCCTCCAGTCAAACTAACTGCCATGGCTACAGCCCCTCAAAGCCCTCCAGTCAAACTAACTGCCATGGCTACAGCCCCTCAAAGCCCTCCAGTCAAACTAACTGCCATGGCTACAGCCCTCAAAGCCCTCCAGTCAAACTAACTGCCATGGCTACAGCCCCTCAAAGCCCTCCAGTCAAACTAACTGCCATGGCTACAGCCCCTCAAAGCCCTCCAGTCAAACTAACTGCCATGCCTACAGCCCCTCAAAGCCCTCCAGTCAAACTAACTGCCATGCCTACAGCCCCTCAAAGCCCTCCAGTCAAACTAACTGCCATGCCTACAGCCCCTCAAAGCCCTCCAGTCAAACTAACTGCCATGCCTACAGCCCCTCAAAGCCCTCCAGTCAAACTAACTGCCATGCCTACAGCCCTCAAAGCCCTCCAGTCAAACTAACTGCCATGCCTACAGCCCCTCAAAGCCCTCCAGTCAAACTAACTGCCATGCCTACAGCCCCTCAAAGCCCTCCAGTCAAACTAACTGCCATGCCTACAGCCCCTCAAAGCCCTCCAGTCAAACTAACTGCCATGCCCTACAGCCCCTCAAAGCCCTCCAGTCAAACTAACTGCCATGGCTACAGCCCCTCAAAGCCCTCCAGTCAAACTAACTGCCATGGCTACAGCCCCTCAAAGCCCTCCAGTCAAACTAACTGCCATGGCTACAGCCCTCAAAGCCCTCCAGTCAAACTAACTGCCATGGCTACAGCCCCTCAAAGCCCTCCAGTCAAACTAACTGCCATGGCTACAGCCCCTCAAAGCCCTCCAGTCAAACTAACTGCCATGCCTACAGCCCCTCAAAGCCCTCCAGTCAAACTAACTGCCATGGCTACAGCCCCTCAAAGCCCTCCAGTCAAACTAACTGCCATGCCTACAGCCCCTCAAAGCCCTCCAGTCAAACTAACTGCCATGCCTACAGCCCCTCAAAGCCCTCCAGTCAAACTAACTGCCATGCCTACAGCCCCTCAAAGCCCTCCAGTCAAACTAACTGCCATGCCTACAGCCCCTCAAAGCCCTCCAGTCAAACTAACTGCCATGCCTACAGCCCCTCAAAGCCCTCCAGTCAAACTAACTGCCATGCCTACAGCCCCTCAAAGCCCTCCAGTCAAACTAACTGCCATGCCTACAGCCCCTCAAAGCCCTCCAGTCAAACTAACTGCCATGCCTACAGCCCCTCAAAGCCCTCCAGTCAAACTAACTGCCATGCCTACAGCCCCTCAAAGCCCTCCAGTCAAACTAACTGCCATGCCTACAGCCCCTCAAAGCCCTCCAGTCAAACTAACTGCCATGCCTACAGCCCCTCAAAGCCCTCCAGTCAAACTAACTGCCATGGCTACAGCCCCTCAAAGCCCTCCAGTCAAACTAACTGCCATGGCTACAGCCCCTCAAAGCCCTCCAGTCAAACTAACTGCCATGGCTACAGCCCCTCAAAGCCCTCCAGTCAAACTAACTGCCATGGCTACAGCCCCTCAAAGCCCTCCAGTCAAACTAACTGCCATGGCTACAGCCCCTCAAAGCCCTCCAGTCAAACTAACTGCCATGGCTACAGCCCCTCAAAGCCCTCCAGTCAAACTAACTGCCATGCCTACAGCCCCTCAAAGCCCTCCAGTCAAACTAACTGCCATGGCTACAGCCCCTCAAAGCCCTCCAGTCAAACTAACTGCCATGCCTACAGCCCCTCAAAGCCCTCCAGTCAAACTAACTGCCATGCCTACAGCCCCTCAAAGCCCTCCAGTCAAACTAACTGCCATGGCTACAGCCCCTCAAAGCCCTCCAGTCAAACTAACTGCCATGGCTACAGCCCCTCAAAGCCCTCCAGTCAAACTAACTGCCATGCCTACAGCCCCTCAAAGCCCTCCAGTCAAACTAACTGCCATGCCTACAGCCCCTCAAAGCCCTCCAGTCAAACTAACTGCCATGCCTACAGCCCCTCAAAGCCCTCCAGTCAAACTAACTGCCATGCCTACAGCCCCTCAAAGCCCTCCAGTCAAACTAACTGCCATGCCTACAGCCCCTCAAAGCCCTCCAGTCAAACTAACTGCCATGCCTACAGCCCCTCAAAGCCCTCCAGTCAAACTAACTGCCATGGCTACAGCCCCTCAAAGCCCTCCAGTCAAACTAACTGCCATGCCTACAGCCCCTCAAAGCCCTCCAGTCAAACTAACTGCCATGGCTACAGCCCCTCAAAGCCCTCCAGTCAAACTAACTGCCATGCCTACAGCCCCTCAAAGCCCTCCAGTCAAACTAACTGCCATGCCTACAGCCCCTCAAAGCCCTCCAGTCAAACTAACTGCCATGCCTACAGCCCCTCAAAGCCCTCCAGTCAAACTAACTGCCATGGCTACAGCCCCTCAAAGCCCTCCAGTCAAACTAACTGCCATGCCTACAGCCCCTCAAAGCCCTCCAGTCAAACTAACTGCCATGCCTACAGCCCCTCAAAGCCCTCCAGTCAAACTAACTGCCATGCCTACAGCCCCTCAAAGCCCTCCAGTCAAACTAACTGCCATGGCTACAGCCCCTCAAAGCCCTCCAGTCAAACTAACTGCCATGCCTACAGCCCCTCAAAGCCCTCCAGTCAAACTAACTGCCATGCCTACAGCCCCTCAAAGCCCTCCAGTCAAACTAACTGCCATGGCTACAGCCCCTCAAAGCCCTCCAGTCAAACTAACTGCCATGTACAGCCCCTCAAAGCCCTCCAGTCAAACTAACTGCCATGCCTACAGCCCCTCAAAGCCCTCCAGTCAAACTAACTGCCATGGCTACAGCCCCTCAAAGCCCTCCAGTCAAACTAACTGCCATGGCTACAGCCCCTCAAAGCCCTCCAGTCAAACTAACTGCCATGCCTACAGCCCCTCAAAGCCCTCCAGTCAAACTAACTGCCATGGCTACAGCCCCTCAAAGCCCTCCAGTCAAACTAACTGCCATGGCTACAGCCCCTCAAAGCCCTCCAGTCAAACTAACTGCCATGCCTACAGCCCCTCAAAGCCCTCCAGTCAAACTAACTGCCATGGCTACAGCCCCTCAAAGCCCTCCAGTCAAACTAACTGCCATGGCTACAGCCCTCAAAGCCCTCCAGTCAAACTAACTGCCATGCCTACAGCCCTCAAAGCCCTCCAGTCAAACTAACTGCCATGCCTACAGCCCCTCAAAGCCCTCCAGTCAAACTAACTGCCATGGCTACAGCCCTCAAAGCCCTCCAGTCAAACTAACTGCCATGGCTACAGCCCTCAAAGCCCTCCAGTCAAACTAACTGCCATGCCTACAGCCCCTCAAAGCCCTCCAGTCAAACTAACTGCCATGCCTACAGCCCCTCAAAGCCCTCCAGTCAAACTAACTGCCATGGCTACAGCCCTCAAAGCCCTCCAGTCAAACTAACTGCCATGGCTACAGCCCCTCAAAGCCCTCCAGTCAAACTAACTGCCATGGCTACAGCCCCTCAAAGCCCTCCAGTCAAACTAACTGCCATGCCTACAGCCCCTCAAAGCCCTCCAGTCAAACTAACTGCCATGGCTACAGCCCCTCAAAGCCCTCCAGTCAAACTAACTGCCATGGCTACAGCCCCTCAAAGCCCTCCAGTCAAACTAACTGCCATGGCTACAGCCCCTCAAAGCCCTCCAGTCAAACTAACTGCCATGCCTACAGCCCCTCAAAGCCCTCCAGTCAAACTAACTGCCATGGCTACAGCCCCTCAAAGCCCTCCAGTCAAACTAACTGCCATGGCTACAGCCCCTCAAAGCCCTCCAGTCAAACTAACTGCCATGGCTACAGCCCCTCAAAGCCCTCCAGTCAAACTAACTGCCATGCCTACAGCCCCTCAAAGCCCTCCAGTCAAACTAACTGCCATGGCTACAGCCCCTCAAAGCCCTCCAGTCAAACTAACTGCCATGGCTACAGCCCCTCAAAGCCCTCCAGTCAAACTAACTGCCATGGCTACAGCCCCTCAAAGCCCTCCAGTCAAACTAACTGCCATGGCTACAGCCCCTCAAAGCCCTCCAGTCAAACTAACTGCCATGCCTACAGCCCCTCAAAGCCCTCCAGTCAAACTAACTGCCATGGCTACAGCCCCTCAAAGCCCTCCAGTCAAACTAACTGCCATGGCTACAGCCCCTCAAAGCCCTCCAGTCAAACTAACTGCCATGCCTACAGCCCCTCAAAGCCCTCCAGTCAAACTAACTGCCATGGCTACAGCCCCTCAAAGCCCTCCAGTCAAACTAACTGCCATGCCTACAGCCCCTCAAAGCCCTCCCAGTCAAACTAACTGCCATGGCTACAGCCCCTCAAAGCCCTCCAGTCAAACTAACTGCCATGGCTACAGCCCCTCAAAGCCCTCCAGTCAAACTAACTGCCATGGCTACAGCCCCTCAAAGCCCTCCAGTCAAACTAACTGCCATGCCTACAGCCCCTCAAAGCCCTCCAGTCAAACTAACTGCCATGGCTACAGCCCCTCAAAGCCCTCCAGTCAAACTAACTGCCATGCCTACAGCCCCTCAAAGCCCTCCAGTCAAACTAACTGCCATGGCTACAGCCCCTCAAAGCCCTCCAGTCAAACTAACTGCCATGGCTACAGCCCTCAAAGCCCTCCAGTCAAACTAACTGCCATGGCTACAGCCCCTCAAAGCCCTCCAGTCAAACTAACTGCCATGCCTACAGCCCCTCAAAGCCCTCCAGTCAAACTAACTGCCATGCCTACAGCCCCTCAAAGCCCTCCAGTCAAACTAACTGCCATGCCTACAGCCCCTCAAAGCCCTCCAGTCAAACTAACTGCCATGCCTACAGCCCCTCAAAGCCCTCCAGTCAAACTAACTGCCATGCCTACAGCCCCTCAAAGCCCTCCAGTCAAACTAACTGCCATGCCTACAGCCCCTCAAAGCCCTCCAGTCAAACTAACTGCCATGCCTACAGCCCCTCAAAGCCCTCCAGTCAAACTAACTGCCATGGCTACAGCCCCTCAAAGCCCTCCAGTCAAACTAACTGCCATGCCTACAGCCCCTCAAAGCCCTCCAGTCAAACTAACTGCCATGGCTACAGCCCCTCAAAGCCCTCCAGTCAAACTAACTGCCATGCCTACAGCCCCTCAAAGCCCTCCAGTCAAACTAACTGCCATGCCTACAGCCCCTCAAAGCCCTCCAGTCAAACTAACTGCCATGCCTACAGCCCCTCAAAGCCCTCCAGTCAAACTAACTGCCATGGCTACAGCCCCTCAAAGCCCTCCAGTCAAACTAACTGCCATGCCTACAGCCCTCAAAGCCCTCCAGTCAAACTAACTGCCATGCCTACAGCCCCTCAAAGCCCTCCAGTCAAACTAACTGCCATGGCTACAGCCCCTCAAAGCCCTCCAGTCAAACTAACTGCCATGCCTACAGCCCCTCAAAGCCCTCCAGTCAAACTAACTGCCATGGCTACAGCCCCTCAAAGCCCTCCAGTCAAACTAACTGCCATGGCTACAGCCCCTCAAAGCCCTCCAGTCAAACTAACTGCCATGCCTACAGCCCCTCAAAGCCCTCCAGTCAAACTAACTGCCATGGCTACAGCCCCTCAAAGCCCTCCAGTCAAACTAACTGCCATGCCTACAGCCCCTCAAAGCCCTCCAGTCAAACTAACTGCCATGGCTACAGCCCCTCAAAGCCCTCCAGTCAAACTAACTGCCATGCCTACAGCCCCTCAAAGCCCTCCAGTCAAACTAACTGCCATGGCTACAGCCCCTCAAAGCCCTCCAGTCAAACTAACTGCCATGGCTACAGCCCCTCAAAGCCCTCCAGTCAAACTAACTGCCATGCCTACAGCCCCTCAAACCCTCCAGTCAAACTAACTGCCATGGCTACAGCCCCTCAAAGCCCTCCAGTCAAACTAACTGCCATGCCTACAGCCCCTCAAAGCCCTCCAGTCAAACTAACTGCCATGCCTACAGCCCCTCAAAGCCCTCCAGTCAAACTAACTGCCATGCCTACAGCCCCTCAAAGCCCTCCAGTCAAACTAACTGCCATGGCTACAGCCCCTCAAAGCCCTCCAGTCAAACTAACTGCCATGGCTACAGCCCCTCAAAGCCCTCCAGTCAAACTAACTGCCATGCCTACAGCCCTCAAAGCCCTCCAGTCAAACTAACTGCCATGGCTACAGCCCCTCAAAGCCCTCCAGTCAAACTAACTGCCATGGCTACAGCCCCTCAAAGCCCTCCAGTCAAACTAACTGCCCTACAGCCCCTCAAAGCCCTCCAGTCAAACTAACTGCCATGCCTACAGCCCCTCAAAGCCCTCCAGTCAAACTAACTGCCATGGCTACAGCCCCTCAAAGCCCTCCAGTCAAACTAACTGCCATACAGCCCCTCAAAGCCCTCCAGTCAAACTAACTGCCATGCCTACAGCCCCTCAAAGCCCTCCAGTCAAACTAACTGCCATGGCTACAGCCCCTCAAAGCCCTCCAGTCAAACTAACTGCCATGGCTACAGCCCCTCAAAGCCCTCCAGTCAAACTAACTGCCATGCCTACAGCCCCTCAAAGCCCTCCAGTCAAACTAACTGCCATGGCTACAGCCCCTCAAAGCCCTCCAGTCAAACTAACTGCCATGGCTACAGCCCCTCAAAGCCCTCCAGTCAAACTAACTGCCATGGCTACAGCCCCTCAAAGCCCTCCAGTCAAACTAACTGCCATGGCTACAGCCCTCAAAGCCCTCCAGTCAAACTAACTGCCATGCCTACAGCCCCTCAAAGCCCTCCAGTCAAACTAACTGCCATGGCTACAGCCCCTCAAAGCCCTCCAGTCAAACTAACTGCCATGGCTACAGCCCCTCAAAGCCCTCCAGTCAAACTAACTGCCATGGCTACAGCCCCTCAAAGCCCTCCAGTCAAACTAACTGCCATGGCTACAGCCCCTCAAAGCCCTCCAGTCAAACTAACTGCCATGCCTACAGCCCCTCAAAGCCCTCCAGTCAAACTAACTGCCATGCCTACAGCCCCTCAAAGCCCTCCAGTCAAACTAACTGCCATGGCTACAGCCCCTCAAAGCCCTCCAGTCAAACTAACTGCCATGGCTACAGCCCCTCAAAGCCCTCCAGTCAAACTAACTGCCTACAGCCCCTCAAAGCCCTCCAGTCAAACTAACTGCCATGCCTACAGCCCCTCAAAGCCCTCCAGTCAAACTAACTGCCCTGCCTACAGCCCCTCAAAGCCCTCCAGTCAAACTAACTGCCATGCCTACAGCCCCTCAAAGCCCTCCAGTCAAACTAACTGCCATGGCTACAGCCCCTCAAAGCCCTCCAGTCAAACTAACTGCCATGGCTACAGCCCCTCAAAGCCCTCCAGTCAAACTAACTGCCATGCCTACAGCCCCTCAAAGCCCTCCAGTCAAACTAACTGCCATGGCTACAGCCCCTCAAAGCCCTCCAGTCAAACTAACTGCCATGGCTACAGCCCCTCAAAGCCCTCCAGTCAAACTAACTGCCACCTACAGCCCCTCAAAGCCCTCCAGTCAAACTAACTGCCATGCCTACAGCCCCTCAAAGCCCTCCAGTCAAACTAACTGCCATGGCTACAGCCCCTCAAAGCCCTCCAGTCAAACTAACTGCCATGGCTACAGCCCCTCAAAGCCCTCCAGTCAAACTAACTGCCATGGCTACAGCCCCTCAAAGCCCTCCAGTCAAACTAACTGCCATGCCTACAGCCCCTCAAAGCCCTCCAGTCAAACTAACTGCCATGGCTACAGCCCCTCAAAGCCCTCCAGTCAAACTAACTGCCATGGCTACAGCCCCTCAAAGCCCTCCAGTCAAACTAACTGCCATGGCTACAGCCCTCAAACCCTCCAGTCAAACTAACTGCCATGCCTACAGCCCCTCAAAGCCCTCCAGTCAAACTAACTGCCATGCCTACAGCCCCTCAAAGCCCTCCAGTCAAACTAACTGCCATGGCTACAGCCCCTCAAAGCCCTCCAGTCAAACTAACTGCCATGGCTACAGCCCCTCAAAGCCCTCCAGTCAAACTAACTGCCATGCCTACAGCCCCTCAAAGCCCTCCAGTCAAACTAACTGCCATGCCTACAGCCCCTCAAAGCCCTCCAGTCAAACTAACTGCCTCTACAGCCCCTCAAAGCCCTCCAGTCAAACTAACTGCCATGGCTACAGCCCCTCAAAGCCCTCCAGTCAAACTAACTGCCATGGCTACAGCCCCTCAAAGCCCTCCAGTCAAACTAACTGCCATGGCTACAGCCCCTCAAAGCCCTCCAGTCAAACTAACTGCCTACAGCCCCTCAAAGCCCTCCAGTCAAACTAACTGCCATGGCTACAGCCCCTCAAAGCCCTCCAGTCAAACTAACTGCCATGGCTACAGCCCCTCAAAGCCCTCCAGTCAAACTAACTGCCATGGCTACAGCCCCTCAAAGCCCTCCAGTCAAACTAACTGCCATGCCTACAGCCCCTCAAAGCCCTCCAGTCAAACTAACTGCCATGGCTACAGCCCCTCAAAGCCCTCCAGTCAAACTAACTGCCATGGCTACAGCCCCTCAAAGCCCTCCAGTCAAACTAACTGCCATGGCTACAGCCCCTCAAAGCCCTCCAGTCAAACTAACTGCCATGCCTACAGCCCCTCAAAGCCCTCCAGTCAAACTAACTGCCATGGCTACAGCCCCTCAAAGCCCTCCAGTCAAACTAACTGCCATGGCTACAGCCCCTCAAAGCCCTCCAGTCAAACTAACTGCCATGCCTACAGCCCCTCAAAGCCCTCCAGTCAAACTAACTGCCATGGCTACAGCCCCTCAAAGCCCTCCAGTCAAACTAACTGCCATGCCTACAGCCCCTCAAAGCCCTCCAGTCAAACTAACTGCCATGCCTACAGCCCCTCAAAGCCCTCCAGTCAAACTAACTGCCATGCCTACAGCCCCTCAAAGCCCTCCAGTCAAACTAACTGCCATGCCTACAGCCCCTCAAAGCCCTCCAGTCAAACTAACTGCCATGGCTACAGCCCCTCAAAGCCCTCCAGTCAAAGCTAACTGCCTGCCTACAGCCCCTCAAAGCCCTCCAGTCAAACTAACTGCCATGGCTACAGCCCCTCAAAGCCCTCCAGTCAAACTAACTGCCATGGCCTACAGCCCCTCAAAGCCCTCCAGTCAAACTAACTGCCATGCCTACAGCCCCTCAAAGCCCTCCAGTCAAACTAACTGCCATGCCTACAGCCCCTCAAAGCCCTCCAGTCAAACTAACTGCCATGCCTACAGCCCCTCAAAGCCCTCCAGTCAAACTAACTGCCATGCCTACAGCCCCTCAAAGCCCTCCAGTCAAACTAACTGCCATGCCTACAGCCCCTCAAAGCCCTCCAGTCAAACTAACTGCCATGGCTACAGCCCCTCAAAGCCCTCCAGTCAAACTAACTGCCATGGCTACAGCCCCTCAAAGCCCTCCAGTCAAACTAACTGCCATGGCTACAGCCCCTCAAAGCCCTCCAGTCAAACTAACTGCCATGCCTACAGCCCCTCAAAGCCCTCCAGTCAAACTAACTGCCATGGCTACAGCCCCTCAAAGCCCTCCAGTCAAACTAACTGCCATGGCTACAGCCCCTCAAAGCCCTCCAGTCAAACTAACTGCCATGCCTACAGCCCCTCAAAGCCCTCCAGTCAAACTAACTGCCATGCCTACAGCCCCTCAAAGCCCTCCAGTCAAACTAACTGCCATGGCTACAGCCCCTCAAAGCCCTCCAGTCAAACTAACTGCCATGCCTACAGCCCCTCAAAGCCCTCCAGTCAAACTAACTGCCATGGCTACAGCCCCTCAAAGCCCTCCAGTCAAACTAACTGCCATGCCTACAGCCCCTCAAAGCCCTCCAGTCAAACTAACTGCCTGCCTACAGCCCCTCAAAGCCCTCCAGTCAAACTAACTGCCCTACAGCCCCTCAAAGCCCTCCAGTCAAACTAACTGCCATGCCTACAGCCCCTCAAAGCCCTCCAGTCAAACTAACTGCCATGCCTACAGCCCCTCAAAGCCCTCCAGTCAAACTAACTGCCATGCCTACAGCCCCTCAAAGCCCTCCAGTCAAACTAACTGCCATGCCTACAGCCCCTCAAAGCCCTCCAGTCAAACTAACTGCCATGCCTACAGCCCCTCAAAGCCCTCCAGTCAAACTAACTGCCATGCCTACAGCCCCTCAAAGCCCTCCAGTCAAACTAACTGCCATGCCTACAGCCCCTCAAAGCCCTCCAGTCAAACTAACTGCCATGCCTACAGCCCCTCAAAGCCCTCCAGTCAAACTAACTGCCTGCCTACAGCCCCTCAAAGCCCCTCCAGTCAAACTAACTGCCATGCCTACAGCCCCTCAAAGCCCTCCAGTCAAACTAACTGCCATGCCTACAGCCCCTCAAAGCCCTCCAGTCAAACTAACTGCCATGGCTACAGCCCCTCAAAGCCCTCCAGTCAAACTAACTGCCATGCCTACAGCCCCTCAAAGCCCTCCAGTCAAACTAACCGCCAAAAGCCCTCCAGTCCTAACTGCCATGCCTACAGCCCCTCAAAGCCCTCCAGTCAAACTAACTGCCATGCCTACAGCCCCTCAAAGCCCTCCAGTCAAACTAACTGCCATGGCTACAGCCCCTCAAAGCCCTCCAGTCAAACTAACTGCCATGCCTACAGCCCCTCAAAGCCCTCCAGTCAAACTAACTGCCATGCCTACAGCCCCTCAAAGCCCTCCAGTCAAACTAACTGCCATGCCTACAGCCCTCAAAGCCCTCCAGTCAAACTAACTGCCATGCCTACAGCCCCTCAAAGCCCTCCAGTCAAACTAACTGCCATGCCTACAGCCCCTCAAAGCCCTCCAGTCAAACTAACTGCCATGCCTACAGCCCCTCAAAGCCCTCCAGTCAAACTAACTGCCATGCCTACAGCCCCTCAAAGCCCTCCAGTCAAACTAACTGCCATGCCTACAGCCCCTCAAAGCCCTCCAGTCAAACTAACTGCCATGGCTACAGCCCCTCAAAGCCCTCCAGTCAAACTAACTGCCATGGCTACAGCCCCTCAAAGCCCTCCAGTCAAACTAACTGCCATGCCTACAGCCCCTCAAAGCCCTCCAGTCAAACTAACTGCCATGCCTACAGCCCCTCAAAGCCCTCCAGTCAAACTAACTGCCATGGCTACAGCCCCTCAAAGCCCTCCAGTCAAACTAACTATAGATCCTCCTTTGTCTGACAACATGAAGTTCCATAGCTACCTATATATCTAACCACCTAACACAACATCATATTGTTTTGCCTTTTTCGTGTATACAATCTGTGTGACTGAGTGAGGATAATTTGCTAGCTTGCATTGCTACGTAGCGAGACTAGAGCTTATCTAAGTTGTTATTCACCTGAGTATTTATTCCTTGTGTCACTATTTTTTTTTTGATTTTTCTTTATCTATATCTTTAACTCTGCATTGTTGGAAAAGGGACCCGTAAGTAAGTAAGCATTTCGCTGTAAGTTTACACCTGTTGTTTACGAAGCATGTGACCAATACAATTACATTTGAACTGTGGCAGCTCACCACAGCCTGCCAGCTAGCTAGGTAGCTAGATAAGCTAACGGTCCTTGCATTTGCTCAGAATATGTTAGCGTAGCCATAGAGAATGATAGAGGCCTCTGGTGGCCTTAAAGGCGTTTAAGCATGGGCAGCACCATTAAGGTCTTCCACCATGCTTCCGCCATTTTAAAGTAGTCAAAGTTGTCAACTGGGTGGGGATTCCTATGAGTTGTAGCCTCAATGGCGCTACCTATGCTGTTACTGACGCTACAGCGCCACATATATAAAGATGACTGCTCTATCTATCTCTATGGGTGTGCCTGCTGTGTACTGACGCTTCCATTTGGATTAAAGCCAATTAATGCATGATCCGAAATGTGGTCGGAGGCGCAGTATGGATGGTGAGACGCAATTCGCGGAGCCTTCCGGAGGTATGCAGAGGCCAAATTGACCGCCATGCGCCTTGTACCAATGAGGAGGGCTCCGTATAGCTCCGCATTGACATGATTGGTTTGACGGTCGGTGAGGGCGGGATGTCCTGTATAAACACAAACTCACTTCTTTGACAACTGCTCTGCGAAGCGCAAGAAGTATTAATGCCCTGACTTCAGCAGAGGCCATATCACCGTAAATGCTGCACGGCCAATGCAGATAGTAGATTGACCATGAAGCGCCTTTTAAGGACATACAATGCAACCCAGATAGCTAGAAAAATGTGCATGTTAGTGATCTACCTAGTTAGCTAGTTAGCAGCAGTTCATAGGGCTGGTTAGAGTTAGTTGGCTAGCTGATTAGTTATTGGACTATCAAAAGGGGTGTAGTAGCAGGTAGAAAGTGGAAAACCAAGAACATGTTTGCATATGGAGATATTGCATTCTGGAAAAGTGTGCTTGCTAACGTTAGCCTAGCTAGATGTCTAGTCATTCAGTAGCCAAGTAAACGAAGCTTATACGACTGCTGTCTGTTTACTTAGACTCAATTATTTTCCTTACTTGTTTGCTGCAGTTTCAATGAATCTCTTCGGTACCACACTAGTTAATTCATTCCGTTAGCTGAAGCACATCTGTCTCAGGCAAACGTCATCATCAACTAACACAGAACTTCCCGCGTGCTAACTGTCGTGTCGTCATTTCCTAGTTAGGTATCCGCCCCCCGTGATGGGACCGAACCAATACATTTCCGCGGTTCCCTTTCATAGCCTCCTCTCATTCATTAAATATAGTAAAATGTGTTCAAAGCAAAAATGGTGTAAACTTATCAAGCGCAATGGAAACACAAACGATTGCATTTTAGGGTTTGAGGATACATGATCTGCATACTAGTAGCTAGTCAGCTTCTTAAATTTAGGTCATGAATGGTTTGATTATAATTCTTGCATGATGCAGTAATAAAAATCAAATAGATTAATAGTAGGAAATGTATGGCTATAATATAATTGTCTCAAATGTTGCACCAGAGTACTCGGAATAGGAATAAACAACAGAAGCTAAATGTGTTATTCATCATGCTGAAATATTCAAACGAATGCTTAGTCTTTAGATTCTAGTCTGCAGAAGTCTTCAGGTGTCAACTGCTAGTCATTGTCGAGATTTTGATTACTTCTCCCAGCAGTTCTGTAATGTCTGATTTAAATACAATACAATTAAAAATAATAGAACGCTGAAATCATGTCAATGCATTTATTTATTATTGTGTTACTGTTATGTTCATTTCCTCGGGAGAAAATCAAATATGTGCCACAATCTGATTTAAACCACTTGATTACTGCTTGAGCATGTTGTTTAATTCTGATGTGATTCCATTTCATATTAAAACTTCTCCCCTATTTCCAGGTGTAGTTTTACAAATCACACACAACTTATTGCTCTCATGTCCTTTTAATGTATCATGAAATGTATGACAAATATAAAGCCTAATAAGTTTAAAGGGACAATCAGCAGTTGCTACATCCATTTTTTGGAATTTTAAATTAATGATATGTACCCATTGATTCTTGAAGAATATAACTTATAAATGCCTCATGAGCTTGGTTCAACTGTCGTACCCCACCAGAACCCAAAATATACAGTGCCTTCAGCTAGTTCAGAAACCCCTTGACTTACATTTACATTACATTTACATCATTTAGCAGACGCTCTTATCCAGAGCGACTTACAAATTGGTGCATTCACCTTATGATAGCCAGTGGGACAACCACTTTCTTTTTTTTTATGGGGGGGGGGGTAGAAGGATTACTTTTATACTATTCCAGATATTCCTTAAAGAGGTAGGTTTTCAAGTGTCTCTGGAAGGTGGGTCTTCAGAGCCAGAGTGATAGGAAGTTGGCTATAACCAGACATCTGGGGTCAGATTACCCAACCTCAAATTCTAACTTTCTAACCACTAGGAGGATACAGAACATCTGACTCTGGACCAGCTGTTAGGGGCACCAGGCTTAACCACATATCCACAACACAACCCATGTCAAAGACTCAATGATGGCGCAATAGTCCTTAAGAGTTAATTGACAAGTGATGTCCATCTTCTCACTGGGTTGTGGAATGTTGTGGTTGACGTTAGCTTGGGGAGCTAACACAAATCTTCAGGTTTCAGGCAAAGTTACGCATCACGCGAGCACCAAACCACATCCGTTACACTTCACCCCCCTTTGACCGCCTTGTCCTCAGAGATCCATCCCGGGTTTAGGAACCATTCTGACAGACTGGGTTCGAACCCAGGCCTTCTGACCACCCCAAAACTGTGTTACAATATCTAGCTGAACCTGAAAAGGAAATAGACAGCAAAATATGGTTGTATAATGGTTTTTACCTGACATCATTTTGCTGAGGAGGCTTCTTCTGCCCAACCAGGTTCACAGTTCTTGCTTGAATTGGCCTCTCCTCCCTGGAACACACAAGAGGGACTTATTCCACATGTTGTTGTGTTTTAGCCTGAATTCAATATATTGTTATTGTCACCCATCTACACACAATACCCAATAATGACAAAGTGAAAACATGTTTTTTTTAAATTTTTGCAAATGTATTGGAAATGAAATACAGAAATATATAATTTACATAAGAATTCACACCCCTGAGTCAATACATGTTAGAATCACCATTGGCAGCGATTACAGCTGTTAGTCTTTCTGGGTAACTCTATAAGAGCATTCCACACCTGGATTGTACAATATTTGCCCATTATTATTTTCAAAATTCTTCAAGCTCTGTCAAATTGGTATTGATTATTGCTAGACAACCATTTTCAAGTCTGGCCATAGATTTTCAAGCAGATTTGTCAAAACTGTAACTCGGCCACTCAGGAACATTCACTGTCTTCTTGGTAATCAACTCCAGTGTAGATTTGGCCTTGAGTGTTAGGTTATTGTGCTGCTGAAAGGTGAATTCATCTCCCAGTGTCTGGTGAAAAGCAGACTGAACCAGGTTTTCCTCTAGGATTTTGCCTGTGCTTAAATCCACTTAGTTTATTTTTTATCCTGAAAAACTCCCCAGTCGTTAATGATTACAAGCATACCCATAACATGATGCAGCCACCACTATGCTAGAAAATATGGAGAGTGGTTCTCAGTAATGTGTTGTATTGGATTTGCCCCAAACATAACACTTTGTATTCAGGACAAAAAGTTAATTGCTTTGCCACATTTTTTGCAGTATTACTTTAGTGCCTTATTGCAAACAGGATGCATGTTTTGGAATATTTGTATTCTGTACAGGCTTCCTTCTCTTCACTCTGTCAATTGGGTTAGTAATGTGGAGTAACTACAATGTTGTTGATCCATCCTCAGTTTTCTCTTATCACAGCCATTAAACTCTGTAAATGTTTTTAAGTCACCATTGACCTCATGGTGAAGTCCCCGAGGGGTTTCCTTCCTCTCCGGCAACTGAGTTAAGAAGGACGCCTGTATCTTTGTAGTGACTGGGTGTATTGATACACCATCCAAAGTGTAATTAAGAACTTTACCATGCTCAAAGGGATATTCAACGTCTGCTTTTTTTTTACCCATCTACCAACAGGATCTTACAGATAATTGTATGTGTGGGATACAGCGATGAGGTAGTCATTAAAAAATAATGTTAAACACTAGTATTGCACACAGAGTATGCATGCAATTTAGTATGTGACTTGTTAAGCAAATTTTTACTCCTGAACTTATTTAGGCTTGCCATAACAAAGGGGTTGAATACTTATTGACTCAAGAGAAGTATAATTCCACTTTGACATTATGGGGTATTGTGTGTAGGCCAGTGACAAAAAATAATAATTTTATCCATTTCAAATTCAGGCTGTAACACAACAACATGTTGAAAAGGTCAAGGGGTGTGAATACTTTCTGAAGGCGCTGTAAACTTGTTTTAATCCAATGTTTGTAAACAAAGAAAATGTACACAAACTATATAGCCTCAAAACATGGTTAAAACTATCATTTTGATATCATGGATGGTCAGTCCATGCATCCATAGCTCTGTCTATGAATTATAGAGTGGTTACATTTCTCCAGCCCTATCCCTCAGCTGTTTACCGAACCAGGGGCGGGGAGGCTGCTTTGTTATTGTTTCTACTGCTGATTGCCTCTTTAATGAATGTCCTTTTATGTAACAAAATCTATGACAAATATAGTTCTGTCTAGTTTGTTATTTATTCCACAACAAAGGTATCTGGTATATCTCGTTACATTACCATAATAACAGCCTGGTACATAATAAAAGCCTGGCAGTCAGCTAGGGTTGTCCAACGCCAGATCCTGTTGATATATGGAGTCAGGGGTAAGTGAGGCTATTGAGCACTTAGCTGTTATCCTCTGTCTCAGTGAGATAAGGCTAGTGAGGACACAGCCTTCACCCTGGCCCTAGCCCTGGCCCTAGCCCTGGCCCTAGCCCTGGCCCTAGCCCTGGCCCTAACATAGCGATTGACTCTTCAGTTAGACATGTGACTTCCCATTCTTAGCCTCAATGGTGAGCGCACCGACTTGGCATGGGTTTAGTGCTAACGTGTCCTTGCACTGAAATTATTTAAAGAGAGGATTTTGTTCCAGCCAATAGTCAATTGTAACTGCTCCTTTGAGAGGATTTTGTTCCAGCCAATAGTCAATTGTAACTGCTCCTTTGAGAGGATTTTGTTCCAGCCAATAGTCAATTGTAACTGCTCCTTTGAGAGGATTTTGTTCCAGCCAATAGTCAATTGTAACTGCTCCTTTGAGAGGATTTTGTTCCAGCCAATAGTCAATTGTAACTGCTCCTTTGATGTCCAATCATAATATTAGACATTTCTAGAAACTCTTTGTCACTGCAAATAAATTCAGGCTATGCCTACTGGATTGAAGTGTTTGACTAAAAACAATCACATTTCTTAGAAACATTAAGGGATATAACACCAATAGAAATTAATAGCAAATTAACTGGTAAAGAAGTCTGAGAATATGTGAAAATGCTGTCCCGTTTATGAATGCTCCTGTCAACCGCAGGACATTTGACAGCTCTATATTTGTTCCTTTAAGATCGACTTCCTCGAGTTTCACCCTAGATCTTCGGGGTCCTCGTGGCGTTTCAGGCTTCAGCTTAACCTTTCTAAGGTTATTTTCCCTTTTCAAAGAGTGAAAGCTTCGGGGCGGAATTACATGGAAGGAGCTTAATGTGGAGACAGATTACACATCAAACTCACTTATACAGCGTTTAGGGTTTTTACTCGGGTTGTATTTGGCACACTTGTTGCCAAACAGTCATCATAAATAGCTTTCGATCATGACGTGAGTGTGTGTGTGTGTGTGTTTTTGAAAGAACAGGCCAGGATGGTTACATTAGGATATGTGTTACAGACGTCAGGCTTAGCAATGTTTGTTAGTTGTGTTAAATATAAAAATATGATTAATTGTTGTATTTTTTATTCAAGTGTATTCTTATAGGCCTACGTTTTTTTTTAGCCCAAATGTGTGTATCGTTATTACATATATGTATTATTAAAATATTGTACACACTCACGTCATGATCGAAATAAATGTAAGAATATTGTTATATTGTAATATTATTATTATTATTAAGATTAAAGCACTGTAGGTCATTTGTGTCATTAATCTAGAGTTAAAAACGAAGTGGACGATGACGTGTTCTTCGTTCCTATTGATGCGCGTGTATACTTCTGGTTATCATACGGATAAACAAAAGGGTTACAGATATTTTTTTTAAAGGAAATTAGATCCAAATATATATATATATATAGTTTCACATAATTGCAACTTATATAATTGAAATGTCGATTATTGTTAGCGTTTCCTATCAATGAAATGCCTGATTATTTGTTTTTTATTAGAAGTAGGCCTATAGCCCAATTGTAAAAGTAGGCCGTAGTATGCTTCTGTTCATTTTCATGACGGGACCATTGTTGTTGCTGTTGCATTATTGTTTTTATATTGTTCTAAAATATGACTACTTCTTCAGTTGTTTGCAGTAGAATGTGGCTCAATTCAGTGCACCAATCGAAGCGGTGCAGGCCTACGCGACCAATAAACTTTGATTTGAAAATAGGAGGTAGGCGGAGTTACAACAGAACTTCTGGGTCAAAAGTCAGGCCTTAATCTCGTATTATTCAACGATCGGCGTTGAATAGGTAGGCCTGATTATAATTATGTCCACTGTTCGTAAGTCAGGTTTTGTACAATGTGCATTGCTGAACATATTTTCACAATGAGAGAGAGAGAGAGAGCGAGAGAGAGAGAGAGAGAGCGAGAGAGAGAGAGAGAGAGAGAGAGAGAGAGAGAGAGAGAGAGAGAGAGAGAGAGAGACAGAGAGAGAGTAAGAGAGAGAGAGAGAGAGAGAGAGAGAGAGAGAGCGAGAGAGAGAGAGAGAGACAGAGAGAGAGAGAGAGAGAGAGAGAGAGAGAGAGAGAGAGAGAGAGAGAGAGAGAGAGAGAGAGAGAGAGAGAGAGAGAGAGAGAGAGAGAGAGCGAGAGAGAGAGAGAGAGACAGAGAGAGAGAGAGAGAGAGAGTGTAATGTTTACTGTTAATTTTTATTGTTTATTTCACTTTTGTTTATTATCTATTTCATTTGGTTTGGTAATGTTAACATATGTTTTTTTCCATGCCAATAAAGCCCTTAAAAAGATATATATATAGAGAGAGAGAGAGAGAGAGAGAGAGAGAGAGAGAGAGAGAGAGAGAGAGAGAGAGAGAGAGAGAGAGAGAGAGAGAGAGAGAGAGAGAGAGAGAGAGAGAGAGAGAGACAGAGACAGAGACAGAGACAGGGAGAGAGAGAGAGGGCGAGAGAGAGAGAGAGAGAGAGAGAGAGAGAGAGAGAGACAGAGAGAGAGAGAGAGAGACAGAGACAGAGAGAGAGAGAGAGAGAGAGAGAGAGAGAGAGAGAGAGAGAGAGAGAGAGAGAGAGAGAGAGAGAGAGAGAGAGAGAGAGAGAGACAGAGACAGAGACAGAGACAGAGACAGAGACAGAGACAGAGACAGAGAGAGAGAGTTGTTTTTACCGGAGCACTTGGATGTGGAAACAAAAACATTTTATCTTGAAAATCACAAAATCTCTGGAGGCTTACGCATTTCGTTTCCAAGAGTTGAAACGTCTTAGCAATAGCAGCGATGTTCTTGTGAATTATTTTTTGCGTTTACACTTGATGAAAGATGTTGTCTCCTTACTGTTGGTGGAAAGACATTAAACTATTGCCTTGATCTGGCATAATAAGAAAACAGACTAGTATAATAGTAATAGCCTAATAATAACAATTGTTATACTTTACCTAGAATAATAATAATAATAATAATAATAATAATAATAATAATAATTAATGTTTTCCAAACAAATGCATTTAATTTAGCTTGAGGAAATTGTAGGGAACGCTACTGTGTAATTGTGCGTGGCCTCCTGCCACTGTGGACCCACTCTGCAGCTTCTTAAATATATCATAATGATCAGTAGCGATCAGAGGCCATGGCGGAGAAAAAGCTATCTGATATGACGTGTCGCCCTGCTGCTAATGCTGCTAATAGAACGGCTAATGAGCTACTGTCAGCTGTCATATAGCTAGGATCACAATAGATTTATAACACACTCTAGTAATAATAACACCGTGCTAGTAACACCAACAAAAACAACAAGGCCACTACTGTAGTAATAATCATAATCATTCTCAAAGAGATCTACGTGTTACTCAGGCCAAAATAATAGTTTTATTTCTGGAAGGTTCTTTCTAGTAAGTTGATGTCACTATGAAGCTGCATCACCACTCCTTTATTTCCAATAAAAAAAACGCGTCTTAGAATAACAAGTTGTCAACACCATGAACTATGTTTTGTGTTAACGACAATAAGGTGGTGGTGTGGGGAGGAGTTCTAGACTCTCCTTTCATTCCACCACGTCATGACTAATTCGTTTTACTTTTACGCAGCAAAGAACGATGGAATAAAACAAACACAATGTTGCCAATGGGAATATTTAACTTGCTTTATTTTCTAAAATACAATTTAACATACTTTAAACATTAGGGTTGTTTTTAAACAACTTTTTTAATTCAAGAAACATTTTTTAACAAAAAATACATTATTTACATGGGCTCCAAAAGTCTTGATATTTACAGTTAGAAGAGGAACAAGAGAGGTCTGTCTCTGTCTGGGCTCCTTGACTTTCACTGGAGACGCAGTACTGTTCATTAGTCCATTGTAATATGGCTTGTCCACAGTTCAGTTTGGGATATTCTTTCAATGGAAAAAGAAAACGTTTGTCGATGTTGTTGTCTCCTCTGTTTACGTCCGTTTTGTTTGTTTGTTTGTTTGTTTGTTTGTTTGTTTAGCTGTTCATCAGCCTTCTCAGATAGGCTAGTAGTCCTGATGAGGGGTGTGCGTCAAACTGTGCCGTCGCAGGTCACAGTTGCGCCGAAACACCTTTCCGCAGCGGTCACAGCTGTAGGGCTTGATGTCTGTATGGGTGAGAAGGTGAGTTTTCAGGTTACTTCTCTGATTAAAGGTTCTTCCGCATGTGGGGCATTTGTGAGGAGATTCCTGTTTAGATTTAAAGCAAGCAAAGGATTATTCCCTTTAGTTTATTTAGCTAAATATATGTATTGTATTATAATATGAATCTTCAGTCAGTTATTGACATTGTGTTGAAAGTAAGCCGTGCCCTAACACAACGAACGTCTGTAGGCCTAGCCTATATTTCTTTAAACTGCTTGTCATAATCATTCAGTTATTGCCATATATGCCAAATATAGTCGAGACACAATCGCTATCCATACAGATAATCCATATATATATATATATATATTTTTAGGTTTCAGAAAATATGCCAAATTTGATCAGTGACGCATGCGTTAAGACATGACACGTGTAATAACATGAGTACACAGATATGTGAGCTCTCATGCCTCATATAGTTTGCTGACTCACATACATGTTGATTGGTATCAAATGTGTTAATAAATATGGCTTTGTGATGGCAGATGATATAGGTTTGGATGGAAGACTCACCTGCATATGTAATGTTTTATGAACGGCTAAAGTTCGAGACTGACAAAATCCTTTCCCACATTCTTGACATTTGAAGGGCTTTTCCTTGGAGTGGATGTATCTAAGGAAATTAGAAGACAGAGGAGACGCGGTTAAAACGGACCACCTTTCATTTAATGGCATTTCTTCTTTGTGGCTTTTCCAAAGCCGTTGAGTCATGCTGAGAAGTGCCTGCCAGTTGTGCAACTTGATCTGTATTCTCGTGCGTGAAGGGGCTTTAGCGCCCTCTTGGAATATGGACTGGGCCCACGCTGCACTGCGCACGCACCATAGCTTAGTTATTACAAAAATACCTACAAATGAAAAAAAGTCTGACTTCAGTGCATTACAATACTGGAATTGTGAACAAAGTCAAATGAATATGAATAAATCGCGATCACAATATGACGTGACGCTATTCTGTACACACCACTATCAAAGCGTTTGTCCTTTTAGAGAAACCAATGCCATATCATCCCGTACATTCAGAGCTTTGTTCCTTACCTGTGGTCTCTCAGGTGGTCCTGTCTTCGGAAGGCCTTGTGGCAGATATCACAGGTATAAGGCCGCTCGTCTGTGTGGGTCCTCTCGTGGATCAGAAGATTGTACGACTTTGTGAAATGCCTGCCACAGAACTTGCAAATAAATTCCTTTTTCGTCTTTGACGGAAGCCTTCCCCGGGTGGGTTTTCTATCAGGCGACAGTTTGTTGAACTCAGAGATCGTGCCCCCGAGCCCCGCTGTCAACTTTGAAAGATCCCCAGCCTTCGGCGGGTCCTCCTGGGTGGCAGCTATCGCCAGGTTGGCAAAGTCAAAGCGCGGTGGTCGGTCCTTGTGCAGCCCGGGGATAAGGTGAGTAATGCCCTGTTTGGGGTGGAAGAGGTGTGCGGCGAACGGTAGCCCCGTGAAGGTGAACCGGGGATCCATTAAGCCCTGAGCCGCAGCCATCTCAGTGATAGTCGACCTTAGTCCCTGTATGTACGGATAGCCCAGTGTCCAGTGGTTCATGTGCATGGTTTGCACCGCGCTAAGACCGTACAGTCCCTGGAGCTGGTCGACGGCTGCCGGGAAGGCGTTGACCGCCTGCAGGAACGAGTAGTTGGTGAGCTGGAGAGACGGGTGGAGAGGGATCGGAGCGGGCAGGGCTTTGCTCCCCATCTCGGCGGCTAAAGACTTCACGGTTAGGGCCTCGGCACAACTCTACCACGGTGAAGGTCCTGTTGGAGACATGAACAATACAAATTAATACGAGTTCACTATCAACCCACAATACGGCACAATATGGACTTAGAAAATACTGCAATTAGACAAGTGAAATAAAAATAGAGTTAATGAACATGGGGTAGACACAAATTATGTTTGTGCATTTTGCACAATGCAGCAAATAGTTTTCCATTAGAGCTTTTCCAACCGTTTGACCATAGCCTATATTTCATTAATTTAGAACCATCTTGAGAACGGCCTTAATAAGGGCCGATATGGATCATCTCACATTCAGTGTTTTATTATGTCACTTCAACTGACTCATTTGCTTCAAGATTGACGATTTGCATACAGTCCAAAGGCGAACTGATTAATATTTGGTTATAAACCTTTTTTTTTTTTTTATATAGAGACATGTTGAGTGTTCAAGTTGTATATTTTTGTGCACAAGGTGCAAGAAGACGTGGGTACTGCAAATTGAATATTTGGCTGGTGAAAATACAAGATACATTTCGTTCATTTTTTTTTCTTCTAGAGCACATGGTTATTCCTTCTAATAACATAAATATATGTTATGTATCCAAAAATAAAAGTTGGAGACGTTGTTTTCGATGCGCTCGACTGTGCTGTTGTCACTCCCATTAAATCTTCCATGAGACATTAAAACAACTCATTGGTTTCATTCTGACATTGCATGCCAATGCCGTGTGTACAACAAGGTAGGGCTAATTAAATGTGTTCTTAGATCACCAGATTTTGAAGTTTGTAATCTTGCCAGAAGTGATCAGACAGTTATTCCTTTTAGGCGTATTAATGGAGAACAACATATAAAAGGGGTTGCTTATCTCCTAAAATAAATGTTACCTCAATTTTTTTGTCGTAAAATACATTTCTAGGCTCTTGGAGTAATGTTTATGGCCTTGAGCGATGTTTATCTCTGAGAGCAAAGGCTTATATGTACTAACTACGTTAACTTTTGTTGTAAATTTCGTCCCAAGACCGATTATAGAATGTTGTTGTAGCCTGTAATCATTACTTTGCAACGTCAGAGAAATACATTATTTTGGGACACAGCCTTTGTAAATACTCCCGTACATAGGCTATACGTGCTATGGGGTGAGGTTATGAGAACTGTATGATAATATTATGGGACTGTTATGTGACTGAGGGTTACATGCACAAGTGGTGTATGACACCAAGTTGTACAGTAATGCTTTCCAAACCCACGAACAAGCTCACGGTGCGACTTTACGTTTACAGTGTGGTTTTGAGGTGTAAATAAATAGTGCTCCTCTCAAACAATTTAAATGTTCACCTTCTTGCGTAAATTGCAAAATTTAGACTGGGTGAACATTAATTTAAAATATATATATATATTTTTTTTTTACAGCGTCCCATTTACTGCTACCGTTCGGGCAGTGTGGTTTTGAGGTGTAAAATAGTGCTCCTCTTTGAGTTTCACTTTTCTATAAGTTACTGTAGTAGCATACCACTGTGCATAAAAACCAGCGAGGACTGGCAACCCTTGCTGAGCATTCGTCTGAAAGTATGACTTATTCATAATAATCGAATTTTACCCAATATAAGCTGTTTTCCACGTTATTTTACTTTAGCCAATGGAATGATTTATTCTAACACGGTTTAGAGTCAGTGAGTAAATGCTGGGTTATTAACGTACAGATCACTGAGCTGCTTAAAATAGGCTACTGTGTGTGAACCTATAGCTAGCTATACGTTCACATGTGGACAGAGAAAGGAAAGAGCAGACTTTGGTCCTTGTTCTTAGACTATTTTATGTTCACAAGCGTAGGACAGCTCTTTACTCGCGAATGAGATGAAGGGCATAAACGAACTGTTTAAAGTCGTGGTGAGGTGGGTATTTGTCAGAAATGGGCAGGTGCAACAAAACTCCCGGTCAGCATGCTGTTGATAAGGATATTTGTAGTTTTACAATAACCTATAGCCTTTGCGTAATAGTTTGATGACAAGCAATAGATGTTGTGTCGTATGGGCCAGGGTTCCCCAACTGGCGGTCCTGTGATTTTATTTGGCCCACCAATGTATTTGTTTATTTACTTTTTTTTATTTATTTTATTGTTGGAGGACATAAAAGACTGAAAAAAAAAAACAACAACAGCAAATCAGCTCCAAGTGATTTTAATTTAGGAAATCTGTTCCGAATGATTCCCACGCATAATATAAATATATATGTGGCCTTATACAAAGGTAAGCAAGGTTTTAAATGATTACGTTTTAGTCAAATATGATATCTGTTTGGGCTCATTGCAGTCAATTTGCAGTCAATTTGCAGTCTACAAATTATTCGTAATTATTGTTCCGGCCCCTGACCATCCGCTGAAGAACAAATCGGTCCGCGGCTGAATCTAGTTGATGATCCCTGGCATATGCTATTCTATATTTTCACTTTGACAGTAGTCTAAGTATTTTGACATGTAACTTTACACTGTCAAATATGTATATTCTGACAGCATGGACTCGTTTGAACATTCAATTAGTAGGCTCCTCAGGGTCTCATTGCCGTGAACTATCACTACCTGTTTCAACACAAGTGTAATGTAATCTATTAAAGAGCAACTATCATGGAAACATAATCTTACCCCCAATAAACAGACGCCAAAGGTCACCCCGCTGTTAGTTCTGCTGTGTTTCAGTAATCCACAATGCCTTTAGCGAGGCGACCAACTCCACTTTAACGTCAGCAAAAGTTTTCCAACTTCGTCCATGTAAGTCTCATCGCCATACCTCGCAGACCCAGATCTGTTGGGACGCGTAGACTTTGCTCAGTGTGGCAAAGAAGTGGTCGGGGGAAGAAAAAAAAAAGTTCCGATCGCTATAGAGTTCAGGGGAGGCCAGGAGCAGGAGTCCCGTGCTCTGCTCTGTTTCTGCTCGGTTCGGGCTGTAGTGGGCTTGAAGAGGACTGGTCCTTCACTTTTTAGGGCTCCGGGCACTCCGCGCGCTCCGCCCGCCCTCCGCCACGCCTTCTCGCGCCGATCAACTCCAATGTTGTTCTCTGTTTATTTGTGTTTGGATAGCAACTATAGGGACGGGGATCGGCTCACTGCAACCTGCATCTGACACCTCACAGACAGCTAGCATATACCTTTATTTTTATTTTTATTTTATGGTTACATTTTCATTTTGGAAGACACAGAAATAGCCAGAGGAAAACATGATCCATTTTCAAACCAATGGACGCTTTTAGGTTAAAACGTGATTTAATAAGACCGGATTTGGTTATGAGAAGTTTAGAAACCACGCGTATTGCGTAAATAGAGGACACATGTATGAGCCACCACAATAAATCGTTTTATTTAATTGTGGTAAAGGTTGTGTATTTGAGGTGTAAAGCTCGAACAAAACTTCCCAAACACCAGCGGAGTACGAAAAGGACAAGAAAACCGTTACTCTGCTGTTTTTAATGTGTTTTTCTTCCTCCACACCTGTCCTATTATCTCAGAATATAATATAATAACCCGCTAAACACAAGGACTTCTGAATAACATGTGAGAGTCAACATAAATAACTGTAACCCTCAGACACCTCCACCACAAGCCTTTATAGTCTTTTGGTAATACCAAACAGTAGGTTATTGCGACCATAACGTTCTATCAACACCGAATAGTCTCTTATCTATTTAAATGATGATCATTTTAAGAAATATTATATGCTGGTCTATTTAAATTAAAGTCTAAGATCCTTTCCAATAGATTTTATTTTCTACAACAACAAAAAAAAACGACACCGTTAATAACATATAATTGCTAGGCTATAGATAATAATTAGGCTACCATCTACTTCCAAAATAATGATCTAACCTACTTCCAAAATGAGACAAGCCGAGTTTTATGTTTGGACTTATTTAGTTTAGTTTTAGATAGAACCACATCATTTTGTAATACACAAAAAGCTGGCATTAATTGAAAACTTAAATGAGTCTACGACGCGGCTCTCTCTAGCCACAAATAATCATTTTCACATTTCATGATGAGACAAATGTGTTTTAATTAAGTCAGTATCGAAAATCTGTCTTTGATATAGGCCTAGTGTAATAATATGCCATTTAGCAGACGCTTTTATCCAAAGAGACTTACTGTCATGTGCGCATACATTTTTACGTTTGGGTGGTCCTGGGGATCGAACCCACTACCCTGGCGTTACAAGCGCCATGCACTACCAATTGAGCTACAGAGGACCACAGTGTAGATCTATTTATCGAACCATTTCCACATAATGGATCCGATAAGCTTGATTATCTATTTACACCATACACATGCCGTGATGCAGGTGGTCTGATTTGTCTTGAAATGAATTCTCAGTCATTTGATGATTATTCAATAATAGACTGATAGAAAGAGTTTCAGTAAAACGGCGAAAGGTTAGACAATAAATGGCTTTGAGATATTCCAAACACAGCATGCAGAAAAATAATGCTGCAATGATTATGTAGATCAAATATACATTATACATCGAACAGGGAAATAGTGATAGGCTAATCATTTCTCATCAATTAATTTGCAAAAAATGTTTTAGTTATTTATTTATTTTGTATCAATTGAACGAGGGGCCCGCTGCATGTGTAACTTGTTGCTGTACCCCTCAATACAACCGTAGCTACAATAGGACAACGATGACCACCACAGCAAACTGCAGTTGCAGCCACAGAGCACGCGAATGGCGTTGAGCAGAATGCAGGTCTGCAGCGACCCCTGTTGGTGCTTGACAGACACGACTGAGTAAATGAGTGGTGTTCACTGCTCACAGGTCTGCTGGCCTTCTTTTCAACATTTCATGAATGTAATGGACTAGGGCTATCTGTCTTTAGTAGACTAATGCAATTGTTATATAGTAAAAACAAACGATCATTGTAACAACATTTGAAATTAGTGAATCTATAGGTTTATGCATGGAGGTAACGTTTTACCTCATTGAGAAAATCTAGCCTACATTTTTGAAATTCCAATTTCTATAAAATGTTGACGCCCTGACTACAATTAAGACTGTGAATATTTGTATAAAACAACAGTCGGTTACCTGAAGTGCATTGATCAATAAAGGTACAATAGGAAACCCATCAGTCAGCGAGAGAGAGAGAGAGAGAGGGCCTGGATCATAGCGACACTCTTCTGTCTTTAGACCTACAGACACAACTAGACAAGCACGTTGGGCAAACGGAACTAATGAACAACCAACCGCTTTGGGTTAATAATCAAATGAGAGGAGAGGTACAGGTCAACCCTGTTCTCTTTGACAGGATAGACCTCAATTAAAGAGAGATTGTGATCTTTAGTCAAGTCTATTTGGGCATGTGTGTGTAGTAGGCCTGTTGGTTTTAGTAGGTCTAAGCGCTCAGGTGCCATTTTTTCTTTGTCGTTGATCTGCAGATGTTTTTTTTATATTTTTTTTACCCGGTTCCATTTATGTTGTAGTGACATGCTTGCAGATGTGTGGTTTTCGTATTCAGTTTCATATCTCTGAATGTAACATTACTTTGACAAATGTCTAGTGGAAACGATACCAGACTTTTGATTGTAATCCTAACAAAACGAAAACTTAAAATAACAATTGTTATTTTTTACTATTTTGGTCAATAAAAAAATTTATTGAGCAATTGCATAAGCCTTCACTTGTCCTTTAGAAAGAGTAGGATACATTTGTTTCTGATGTAAAAAAACAACAACTACTGAATGACAATTTATTATTATAACAAACATTCACCAATTTTCAACAGATATCTGCCAATAATAGCTATAGATAGATAATGCTGGGACTGCTTCGCATTATGATGACTTTATATGACATGTGAGGTATTCACTTCTTAGGCCTAAATGTATTAACCTGAGATCCTAAACACCTGCCTTGCTGATGTTTCTTTGATGCTAATGCTGGACAAAATCATTTCAGTGAATAAATCCTTAAAAAATACGTTACCTTTTTTTTGCAGCTTGAAATCCCCACATCCACAGTAATGGCTGACAGACAGAGATGTCTACAGGGTCCCTGTGTATGTCTCTCTCTCTCTCTCTCTCTCTCTCTCTCTCTCTCTCTCTCTCTCTCTCTCTCTCTCTCTCTCTCTCTCTCTCTCTCTCTCTCCCCCACTTGGTCTCGCTCGCTCTCTCTCTCTCTCTCTCTCTCTCTCTCTCTCTCTCTCTCTCTCTCTCTCTCTCTCTCTCTCTCTCTCTCTCTCTCTCTCTCTCTCTCTCCCCCCCTTGGTCTCTCTCTCTCTAGCTCTGTGTCTGTAGCAGGTTGACAGGAAGGTGGTAGGTTACTGTTGTGGTTTAGAAGCCCCCACATCTCCACCACCTACTCTCTCTCTCTCTCTCTCATCCTGTCCCAGGCCAAGCCCAGGATGGTTGTTTTTCACTAAGAATACCCTAATTTCTCTCTCTTTCCTCTTAAACTGTTCTTGATGTAAATGTCAAGCTTAGTGTCTTCAGGCCATAGGCCTGATTGTTTTTCATTTCAGTATGAATACAATCCACTAGCCTCTCAAATATCTTATAACACAACTAAACATAGGCTAGAACACACAGTAGGTCAACTGGTTCATTACTAGAGGTGGACGTGTAGTTACTAAACTAATATGAAATGATTGAAGACGTAGTTACCAAAACAAGGACGCATATGTCTATTGTAGCCTGCCAAGTACTCTGACAGTTCACATCACAGAGCAGAGAGGATCTCTGGGACCGCACAGCATGCGGCGCATACACCGGAATGCACCAGTGCGGAGAAATCATCACGTATTCATCCAACCAGGAAAGAGAGAAAATTCACATTAAAGACTGCGCTCTCCGCCGGTCCTCCTGAAGTCACGGGGTTATCTACCGGGAGATCATCATGACAGCTGGAGAACTGAATATGAAACTTGATTAGAGTTATAGTTTTTAGAAAACTGTCTTTCTATTGACAGAAGTCGTGCGCCACGCGCATGGATCACTCAGCGATGTGGTAATACGCTAAAGCACGTGCCTACACAGCGCTCTGTGTTGCAGAACTCAAATATTAGTCAAATATTATTATAGATGCAGATAATCAAATTATATTGGTAACAGTAGGCCTATCTATTCATTGGTTTTGCATGCGATTTACACTGAGTATACAAAACATTAGGAACACCTTCCTAAATTATTGAGTTGCAACCCTCTTTTGCCCTCAGACCAGTCGCAAATCTTCGGTGCAATGACTCCAATGCTTCCCACAGTTGTGTCAAGTTGGCTGGATGTCCTTTGGGTGGTGGACCATTCTTGATACACACGGGAAACTGTTGAGCGTGAAAACCCCAGCAGCGTTGCAGTTCTTGACACAAACCGGTGCGCCTGGAACCTACTACCACACCCCGTTCAAAGGCACTTAAATCTTTTGTCTTGCCCATTCACCCTCTGAATGGCACACATACACAATCCATGTCTCAGTTGTCTCAAGGCTTAAACAAGTTAAGTGGATTTAACAAGTGACATCAATAAGGGATCATAGCTTTCACCTGGATTCACCCGGGCAGTCTATGTCATGGAAAGAGCAGGTGTTCTTAATGTTTTGTCCACTCAGTGTATGCGATACAGTAGGTTAGATGGAGTGTCAACTTAACGGCCTCTTCTCTGCTCTGTTAACTTCTGTTATTGAATGTTTCCTCCTCCTATGGATCAGGGTCGCCTCCTGTTG
This sequence comes from Coregonus clupeaformis, assembly GCF_020615455.1. Classification (NCBI taxonomy): domain Eukaryota; kingdom Metazoa; phylum Chordata; class Actinopteri; order Salmoniformes; family Salmonidae; genus Coregonus; species Coregonus clupeaformis. Next base: position 37,970,287 of record NC_059209.1, on the reverse strand, counting down.
GTTACATTGTAACATGTTGTGGAGGAAACAACTCTATCCCTTCTACTACTATACACTGTATTCCGCTGTGACCATACACTCTTAGAAAAAAAGGTTCTGGATAGAACCAAAAAGGGTTCTATTGCTTGCTTCATATATGTTACCCCTAAAAGTTATATATTGAACCCTTTTGTGGGGTTCTTTGATCAGAACCCCAGGGGTTATTCTTCCCTGAACCAAAATTGGTTCCATATAGAACCCTTGGGTTCCATATAGGGTTCTATATGGAACCAATTTCGGTTCTAGAACCTTAAGAGGTGCCATACATGTATATGAAGCAAGCATATAACCCTTTTTGGTGAGGGTAGTGGGCTGAATGTGAGCCCCCCATGGGAGAGGTGGGGTAGTGGGCTGAATGTGAGCCCCCCATGAGAGAAGTGGGGTAGTGGGCTGAATGTGAGCCCCCCATGGGAGAGGTGGGGTAGTGGGCTGAATGTGAGCCCCCCATGGGAGAGGTGGGGTAGTGGGCTGAATGTGAGCCCCCCATGGGAGAGGTGGGGTAGTGGGCTGAATGTGAGCCCCCCATGGGAGAGGTGGGGTAGTGGGCTGAATGTGAGCCCCCCATGGGAGAGGTGGGGTAGTGGGCTGAATGTGAGCCCCCATGGGAGAGGTGGGGTAGTGGGCTGAATGTGAGCCCCCCTTGGGAGAAGTGGGGTAGTGAGCTGAATGTGAGCCCCCCCCCCCCCATGGGAGAGGTGGGGTAGTGGGCTGAATGTGAGCCCCCCATGGGAGAAGTGGGGTAGTGGGCTGAATGTGAGCCCCCCACGGGAGAGGTGGGGTAGTGGGCTGAATGTGAGCCCCCCATGAGAGAAATGGGGTAGTGGGCTGAATGTGAGCCCCCATGGGAGAGGTGGGGTAGTGGGCTGAATGTGAGCCCCCCATGGGAGAGGTGGGGTAGTGGGCTGAATGTGAGCCCCCAATGGGAGAAGTGGGGTTGTGAGCTGAATGTGAGCCCCCAATGGGAGAAGTGGGGTAGTGAGCTGAATGTGAGCCCCCCATGGGAGAGGTGGGGTAGTGGGCTGAATGTGAGCCCCCCATGGGAGAGGTGGGGTAGTGGGCTGAATGTGAGCCCCCCATGGGAGAGGTGGGGTAGTGGGCTGAATGTGAGCCCCCTTGGGAGAAGTGGGGTAGTGGGCTGAATGTGAGCCCCCCATGGGAGAGGTGGGGTAGTGGGCTGAATGTGAGCCCCCCATGGGAGAGGTGGGGTAGTGGGCTGAATGTGAGCCCCCCATGAGAGAAATGGGGTAGTGGGCTGAATGTGAGCCCCCCCCCCATGGGAGAGGTGGGGTAGTGAGCTGAATGTGAGCCCCCCATGGGAGAGGTGGGGTAGTGGGCTGAATGTGAGCCCCCCATGAGAGAGGTGGGGTAGTGGGCTGAATGTGAGCCCCCCATGGGAGAGGTGGGGTAGTGAGCTGAATGTGAGCCCCCCCCCCCATGGGAGAGGTGGGGTAGTGAGCTGAATGTGAGGCCCCCATGGGAGAGGTGGGGTAGTGGGCTGAATGTGAGCCCCCCATGAGAGAAGTGGGGTAGTGAGCTGAATGTGAGCCCCCCATGGGAGAAGTGGGGTAGTGAGCTGAATGTGAGCCCCCCATGAGAGAAGTGGGGTAGTGGGCTGAATGTGAGCCCCCCATGGGAGAGGTGGGGTAGTGGGCTGAATGTGAGCCCCCTTGGGAGAAGTGGGGTAGTGGGCTGAATGTGAGCCCCCCATGGGAGAGGTGGGGTAGTGGGCTGAATGTGAGCCCCCCATGGGAGAGGTGGGGTAGTGGGCTGAATGTGAGCCCCCCCATGGGAGAGGTGGGGTAGTGAGCTGAATGTGAGCCCCCCATGAGAGAGGTGGGGTAGTGGGCTGAATGTGAGCCCCCCATGGGAGGGGATGGGTAGTGGGCTGAATGTGAGCCCCCCCATGGAGGTGGGGTAGTGGCTGATGCGAGCCCCCATGGAGAAGTGGGGTAGTGAGCTGAATGTGAGCCCCCATGAGAGAAATGGGGTAGTGGGCTGAATGTGAGCCCCCCATGGGAGAGGTGGGGTAGTGGGCTGAATGTGAGCCCCCCATGGGAGAGGTGGGGTAGTGGGCTGAATGTGAGCCCCCCATGGGAGAGGTGGGGTAGTGAGCTGAATGTGAGCCCCCCCCCCATGGGAGAGGTGGGGTAGTGAGCTGAATGTGAGCCCCCCATGGGAGAGGTGGGGTAGTGGGCTGAATGTGAGCCCCCCATGGGAGAGGTGGGGTAGTGGGCTGAATGTCAGCCCCCCATGAGAGAAGTGGGGTAGTGGGCTGAATGTGAGCCCCCCATGAGAGAAGTGGGGTAGTGAGCTGAATGTGAGCCCCCCATGGGAGAAGTGGGGTAGTGAGCTGAATGTGAGCCCCCCATGAGAGAAGTGGGGTAGTGGGCTGAATGTGAGCCCCCCATGGGAGAGGTGGGGTAGTGGGCTGAATGTGAGCCCCCCACGGGAGAGGTGGGGTAGTGGGCTGAATGTGAGCCCCCCATGGGAGAGGTGGGGTAGTGGGCTGAATGTGAGCCCCCAATGGGAGAAGTGGGGTTGTGAGCTGAATGTGAGCCCCCAATGGGAGAAGTGGGGTAGTGAGCTGAATGTGAGCCCCCCATGGGAGAGGTGGGGTAGTGGGCTGAATGTCAGCCCCCCATGAGAGAAGTGGGGTAGTGGGCTGAATGTGAGCCCCCCATGAGAGAAGTGGGGTAGTGAGCTGAATGTGAGCCCCCCATGGGAGAAGTGGGGTAGTGAGCTGAATGTGAGCCCCCCATGAGAGAAGTGGGGTAGTGGGCTGAATGTGAGCCCCCCATGAGAGAAGTGGGGTAGTGGGCTGAATGTGAGCCCCCCCCATGGGAGAGGTGGGGTAGTGGGCTGAATGTGAGCCCCCCATGAGAGAAGTGGGGTAGTGAGCTGAATGTGAGCCCCCCATGGGAGAAGTGGGGTAGTGAGCTGAATGTGAGCCCCCCATGAGAGAAGTGGGGTAGTGGGCTGAATGTGAGCCCCCCATGGGAGAGGTGGGGTAGTGGGCTGAATGTGAGCCCCCCTTGGGAGAAGTGGGGTAGTGGGCTGAATGTGAGCCCCCCATGGGAGAGGGTGGGGTAGTGGGCTGAATGTGAGCCCCCCATGGGAGAGGTGGGGTAGTGGGCTGAATGTGAGCCCCCCATGGGAGAGGTGGGGTAGTGAGCTGAATGTGAGCCCCCCATGAGAGAAATGGGGTAGTGGGCTGAATGTGAGCCCCCCATGGGAGAGGTGGGGTAGTGGGCTGAATGTGAGCCCCCCATGGGAGAGGTGGGGTAGTGGGCTGAATGTGAGCCCCCCATGGGAGAGGTGGGGTAGTGAGCTGAATGTGAGCCCCCCCCCCATGGGAGAGGTGGGGTAGTGAGCTGAATGTGAGCCCCCCATGGGAGAGGTGGGGTAGTGGGCTGAATGTGAGCCCCCATGGGAGAGGTGGGGTAGTGGGCTGAATGTCAGCCCCCCATGAGAGAAGTGGGGTAGTGGGCTGAATGTGAGCCCCCCATGAGAGAAGTGGGGTAGTGAGCTGAATGTGAGCCCCCCATGGGAGAAGTGGGGTAGTGAGCTGAATGTGAGCCCCCATGAGAGAAGTGGGGTAGTGGGCTGAATGTGAGCCCCCCATGGGAGAGGTGGGGTAGTGGGCTGAATGTGAGCCCCCACGGGAGAGGTGGGGTAGTGGGCTGAATGTGAGCCCCCCATGGGAGAGGTGGGGTAGTGGGCTGAATGTGAGCCCCCAATGGGAGAAGTGGGGTTGTGAGCTGAATGTGAGCCCCCAATGGGAGAAGTGGGGTAGTGAGCTGAATGTGAGCCCCCCATGGGAGAGGTGGGGTAGTGGGCTGAATGTGAGCCCCCCATGGGAGAGGTGGGGTAGTGGGCTGAATGTGAGCCCCCCATGGGAGAGGTGGGGTAGTGGGCTGAATGTGAGCCCCCCTTGGGAGAAGTGGGGTAGTGGGCTGAATGTGAGCCCCCCATGGGAGAGGTGGGGTAGTGGGCTGAATGTGAGCCCCCATGGGAGAGGGTGGGGTAGTGGGCTGAATGTGAGCCCCCATGGGAGAGGTGGGGTAGTGGGCTGAATGTGAGCCCCCATGAGAGAAATGGGGTAGTGGGCTGAATGTGAGCCCCCCATGGGAGAGGTGGGGTAGTGAGCTGAATGTGAGCCCCCATGGGAGAGGTGGGGTAGTGGGCTGAATGTGAGCCCCCCATGAGAGAGGTGGGGTAGTGGGCTGAATGTGAGCCCCCATGGGAGAGGTGGGGTAGTGAGCTGAATGTGAGCCCCCCCCCCCATGGGAGAGGTGGGGTAGTGAGCTGAATGTGAGGCCCCCATGGGAGAGGTGGGGTAGTGGGCTGAATGTGAGCCCCCCATGAGAGAAGTGGGGTAGTGAGCTGAATGTGAGCCCCCCATGGGAGAAGTGGGGTAGTGAGCTGAATGTGAGCCCCCCATGAGAGAAGTGGGGTAGTGGGCTGAATGTGAGCCCCCCATGGGAGAGGTGGGGTAGTGAGCTGAATGTGAGCCCCCCATGAGAGAAGTGGGGTAGTGGGCTGAATGTGAGCCCCCCATGAGAGAAGTGGGGTAGTGGGCTGAATGTGAGCCCCCCAGGAGAGAAGTGGGGTAGTGGGCTGAATGTGAGCCCCCCATGAGAGAAGTGGGGTAGTGGGCTGAATGTGAGCCCCCCAGGAGAGAAGTGGGGTAGTGGGCTGAATGTGAGCCCCCCATGAGAGAAGTGGGGTAGTGGGCTGAATGTGAGCCCCCCAGGAGAGAAGTGGGGTAGTGGGCTGAGCATTCCTTGCCATATTAGGGGAGCAGCTGTTTGCTTATCTCCTGAAGTGGCCACTACAAGCCACTGTGTATTGTGATTACACTCCAGATTGAAAACATTCATTCATTCATTCATTCATACAGAGCTGACGATGATATGGTCTTCAGGCCACAGACACACAGATAAACTCAGTTCTAGATGAGCGACGATGCTTTACAGTATGACTAAACCTGACTAGGCTATATATTCCCAACATCCCCACGGACAAGCATTGTAGACTACTCAGGGCTCTAAAGTGCGACTTGGAGTTTTATTTTGGGAGCACCGTGCGACTAAATAAAATCCCATGAAAAAGAATAACCATATTTCGCCGCAACACTTCTCAAAGCAGACAGGTTGAAGCCCCGCCCCCTGTCACTCAACAGACAGTTCCTCTGCGCCGTGCCTGTTTCTCTCAGCATTCACTCAACAGATTATTCTGTAACACTGATACTGCTTTCCAAGTTGCTTAGAAGTATGAATCCACATGCCTTCTCTATTATAATATTAGTTTGTGTATCTTGCTTTTTGCAAAAACGAGAGTTTGTTAGTCTAAGGAAGCTGGCATGTGCCTAAAGCTAATCGCTAATGCTAATCGCTAACTAGCTAGCTGGCAAGCTAAATGCCCTTTAGGTAAATGCACTAGCTCCGGACCCCAAGTGGTGCACGTTTTGGTTTTTGCCCTAGCACTACACAGCTGATTTAAATAATCAACTAATCATCAAGCTTTAATAATTTCAATCAGCAGTGTAGTGTTAAGGCAAAAACCAAAACGTGCCCCCCTTGTGGTCCAGAGGACCGAGTTTGGTAAATGCTGAGCTAGGGCAAAGCAAACGTTAGCGCTAATACAGGTTGCTACCAGTTGTGGTGTATATATCAGCATGTTGTTTGTGCAACGGCATGTTCTGAATCAGATAGCCTATTTTAAAATCTTTGTCTAAATGTAACATCTATGCATCTATTAAAACGCTATTAGGGTCTCCAAAGAAACACTGACCAGCACTTTGGTTCCTACCTTGTCATGCATAACAACACCAACCATAGAAGTAGAATAATCATTTTAAACTACATGTCCAAGAGTATGTGGACACCTGCTAGTCGAACATCTCATTCCAAAATCATGGACATTAATATGGAGTTGGTCCCCCCTTTGCTGCTATAACATCCTCCATTCTTCTGGGAAGGCTTTCCACTAGATGTTGGAACATTGCTGCAGGGACTTGCTTCCATTCAGGCACAAGAGCATTAGTGAGGTCGGGCACTGATGTTGGGTGATTAGGCCTGGCTCACAGTCTGCGTTCCAATTCATCCCAAAGGTGTTCAATGGGGTTGAGGTCAGGGCTCTGTGCAGGCCAGTCAAGTTCTTCCACACCGATCTTGACAAACCATTTCTGTATGGACCTCGCTTTGTGCACAGGGGCATTGTCATGCTGAAACAGGAAAGGGCCTTCCCCAAACTGTTGACACAAAGTTGCTTCCAGAGGCAGTTTGGAATTCGGTAGTGAGTGTTGCAACTGAGGACAGACGATTTTTCAGCACTCGGCGGTCCCATTCTGTGAGCTTGTGTGGCCTACCACTTTGCGGCTGAGCCGTTGTTGCTCCTAGATGTTTCCATTTCACAATAACAGCACTTACAGTTGACCGGGGCAGCTTTAGCAGGGCAGAAATTTGAGGAACTGACTTGCTGGAAAGGTGGCATCCTATGACGATGCCACGTTGAAAGTCACTGATCTCTGCAGTAAGGCCATTCTACTGCCATTGTTTGTCTATGGAGATTGCATGGCGGTGTGCTCGATTTTATACACCTGTCAGCAAAGGGTGTGGCTGAAATAGAATCCACAAATTTGAAGGGGTGTCCACATACTGCTGTATATATAGTGTATCTCCATTAGAATCCACTAATATGAAGGGGTGTCCACATACTGCTGTATATATAGTGAATCTCTATTAGAATCCACTAATTTGAAGTGGTGTCCACATACTGCTGTATATATATACAGTTGAAGTCGGAAGTTTACATACACCTTAGCCAAATACATTTAAACTCAGTTGTTCACAATTCCTGACATTTAATCAGAGTAAACATTCCCTGTCTTAGGTCAGTTAGGATCACCACTTTATTTTAAGAATGTGAAATGTCAGAATAATAGTAGAGAGAATTATTTCTTTCAGCTTTTATTTCTTTCATCACATTCCCAGTGGGTCAGAAGTTTACATACACTCAATTAGTATTTGGTAGCATTGCTTTTAAATTGTTTAACTTGGGTCAAATGTTTTGGGTAGCCTTCCACAAGCTTCCCACAATAAGTTGGGTGAATTTTGGCCCATTCCTCCTGACAGAGCTGGTGTAACTGAGTCAGGTTTGTAGGCCTCCTTGCTCGCACATGCTTTTTCAGTTCTGCCCACACATTTTCTATAGGATTGAGGTCAGGGCTTTATGATGGGCACTCCAATACGTTGACTTTGTTGTCCTTAAGCCATTTTGCCACAACTTTGGAAGTATGCTTTTGGTCATTGTCCATTTGGAAGAACCTTTTGCGACCAAGCTTTAACTTCCTGACTGATGTCTGTCACGGTTTCGGCCGAGGCTGCTCCTCCTCCTGGTTCGGGCAGGCTTCGGCGTTCGCCGTCCCCGGAGTACTAGCTGCCACCGCTCTATGTTTCGTCATTTGATTGCTTTTGTCTGTCTGTATCACCTGTGTCCATTTGTGTGTTGATTACATGTCTTATAAGTTCCTTGTTTTGTTCTAGTATGATTGTGTGTTGTTATTCACTGCCACAGTGTCGGAGCTACGTCTTTGCTCCCTGTTTGTTTTGTGTTTTAGTGTTTACGCGTGTGCGTAATTCTCCCTCGCCTCTTTGTGTATTTTTGAGGTCGGAGGTTTTCCTATTATTACTTTGGACTATTATATACTGTTGGACTTAACCTCAGTGTCCTGCGCCTGACTCCTCCACCACATCCACATCGGTTTAGTGACAGAACAACACACCACGATGGAGTCAGCAGGAACAGCGGCGGCACCTGAATCCCTGGAAGACCGGATCAACTACCAGGACACCATGATCCGGCAACTCGGGGCCGCCATGGACGAGGTGTCCAACACTCTGCGCCGATTGGTGAATCGAGAGGTGCCCACGCACTCTTACAACATCCCATCACCAACGGCCAGTCCTCCTCTCTCAGCACCGGAACCCAGTGGCATTCGGCTCTCGCTCCCGAGGGCATATGACGGTTCTGCAGCCGGGTGTCAGGGATTCCTCCTGCAGGTGGAACTTTACCTTGCCACCATACACCCGGCGCCCTCGGGATACGAGCGTCTCCGCCCTCATCTCCTGTCTATCCGGCAAGGCGTTGGAGTGGGCCAACGCCGAATGGAGGGGAATAGACGCCGCAACCATCACCTACGCGGAGTTCTCCCGCCGCTTCAGGGCTGTCTTCGATCATCCACCTGAGGGGAAAGCGGCGGGAGACCGTCTATTCCACCTCCGACAGGGGAAGAGGAGCGCACAGGAGTTCGCACTGGAGTTCCGGACACTAGCGGCGGATGCGGGGTGGAATGAGAGGGCCCTCATCGACCACTACCGGTGTAGCCTACGAGAGGACGTTCGTCGTGAGCTGGCCTGCAGGGACACCAACCTGTCGTTCGACCAGTTGGTGGACATTTCCATCCGTCTAGACACCCTGCTGGCTACCCGCGGACGTCCCGAGTGGGGGTCGTCCATTCCACACTCCAGCACCTCCGAGCCGATTCCCATGGAGCTCGGGGGTGCTGGCGCTAGAGAGAGGAGGAGAGGGAACCCGAGGGGGGCCATCCCCTGCACCACCTGTGGTCGTGGAGGACACACCGCGGCCAGGTGCTGGGGAGGGTCTCCTGGGAGAGGTGACAACAGGCCACGCACTGGGGAGTCATTTCAGGTGAGTAGGCGCCCCACTTACCCAGAGCTTTCTGTTGGTCACATGAGTATTCCTGTGAGATTTCCACAGGTGGCACCTCATTCCCAGCATAAGGCGCTAGTAGATTCAGGCGCAGCTGGGAACTTTATTGATCGGGCATTTTGTTGTAGGTTAGGAATTCCCCCTTCGGCCGGTAGAAGCTCCATTTCCTGTCCACGCATTAGACAGCCGGCCGTTGGGGTCGGGCCTGATCAGGAGGTCACAGCACCACTGACGATGACGACGCAGGGGGTCATGAGGAGATCATTCAGTTTTATCTGATTGACTCTCCTGCGTACCCGGTGGTGTTGGGCCTTCCCTGGTTAAGCACCCATGATCCTACCATAGCGTGGCAACAGAGGGCTCTTATGGAGTGGTCTGCCCAGTGTGTAGGGAGATGTCTAGGTGTTTCCGTAGGGGCGACCTCGGTAGAGAGTCCGAACCAAGTGCCCGCACTGCGCATTCCCCCCGAGTATGAGGATTCAGCACTCGTGTTTAGCAAATCGAGGGCAACACGGCTACCTCCTCATAGACAGGGGGACTGTGCGATAAATCTCCAGACAGGAGCGGCTCTTCCCCGGAGTCGTGTGTATCCCCTGTCTCAAGAGGAAACAGCGGCTATGGAGACTTACATAGCCGAGTCCTTGGCACAGGGATACATACGGTCCTCCACTTCCCCGGTCTCCTCGAGTTTCTTCTTTGTGAAGAAGAAGGACGGGGGATTGCGCCCGTGTATTGATTACCGTAGTCTCAATCAGATCACAGTTAAATACAGTTACCCACTACCACTGATTGTGACGATGACGGAGTCATTACGCGGAGCGCGGTTCTTCACAAAGTTGGATCTCAGGAGCGCGTACAATCTGGTGCGCATTAGGGAGGGGGATGAATGGAAAACAGCATTTAGCACCACCTCGGGTCATTACGAGTATCTCGTCATGCCATACGGGTTAATGAATGCTCCTTCAGTCTTCCAATCCTTTGTTGACGAGATTTTCCGGGACATGCATGGCCAGGGTGTAGTAGTTTACATCGACGACATCCTAGTGTATTCTTCTACACGAGCCGAGCATGTAGCCCAGGTGCGCCGAGTGTTGAGAAGATTGTTGGAGCATGACTTGTATGTCAAGGCAGAGAAATGCCTGTTCTTCCAGGAGTCCGTCTCCTTTTTGGGTTATCGGTTGTCCGCGTCTGGCGTGGAGATAGAGGTAGACCGGGTATCGGCCGTGCGTAATTGGCAAACTCCAACCACTGTAAAAGAGGTGCAGCAGTTCTTGGGTTTTGCTAATTACTACCGGAGGTTTATTCGGGGTTTTGGACAGGTTGCAGCTCCCATTACGTCCCCTGCTAAAGGGGGTCCGGTTCGTTTGCAGTGGTCGGCTGAGGCGGACAGGGCATTTGTCAAACTAAAGAACCTGTTCACCTCGGCTCCTGTGCTTGCGCATCCGGATCCCTCTTTACCATTCCAAGTAGAGGTAGACGCGTCCGAGACCGGTATTGGGGCAGTTCTGTCACAACGGTCCGGCACGCCACCTAAACTCCGCCCCTGTGCATTCTACTCTAAGAAGCTCAGCTCGGCGGAGCGCAACTATGATGTTGGGGACAGGGAGCTGTTAGCCATAGTCCAGGCCCTAAAGGTGTGGAGGCATTGGCTTGAGGGGGCTCAACACCCTTTCCTCATTCTGACTGATCACCGTAACCTGGAGTACATCCGGGCAGCTAGGAGATTGAACCCTCGTCAGGCTAGGTGGAACATGTTCCTCACCCGGTTCGTTTTTAAAATCACATACATCCCTGGGTCCCAGAATGGTAAGGCAGACGCCCTGTCCCGGCGGTATGACACGGAGGAGAGGTCCAATGAGCCTACTTCCATATTGCCGGAGTCTTGTTTGGTGGCTCCGGTGGTATGGGAGGTCGATGCGGAAATCGAGCGGGCACTGCGTACCGACCCTACTCCCCCCGAGTGTCCTGTGGGGCGGACGTACGTTCCGCTCGAGATTCGTGATCGAATTATTTATTGGGCTCATACATCACCCTCCTCTGGACATCCAGGTATTGGCCGGACCGTGCACTGTCTTAGCATGAAATACTGGTGGCCAACGTTAGCTAGGGATGTGAGGGTTTATGTCTCCTCCTGCTCGGTGTGTGCCCAGTGTAAGGCGCCTAGACATTTGCCCAGGGGTAAGCTACATCCCCTGCCCGTTCCACAACGACCATGGTACCACCTATCGGTGGATTTCGTAACCGACCTTCCCCCTTCCCAGGGGAATACCACCATTTTGGTCGTTGTGAATCGGTTTTCCAAGGCCTGTCGTCTCCTTCCCATGCCGGGTCTCCCTACTGCCCTACAAACCGCTGAGGCCCTATTTACCCATGTTTTCCGGCACTATGGGGTCCCAGAGGATATAGTGTCTGACCGAGGTCCCCAGTTCACCTCCAGAGTTTGGGGGGCGTTCATGGAACGGTTGGGGTCTCGGTAAGCCTTACCTCGGGGTACCACCCAGAGAGCAATGGGCAGGTGGAACGTGTCAACCAGGATGTGGGTAGGTTTTTGAGGTCCTATTGCCGGGACCGGCCGGAGGAGTGGTCTAGGTTCATCCCCTGGGCAGAGATGGCCCAGAACTCTCTCCGCCACTCCTCCAC